>NW_027643224.1:0-4995 GCF_032717465.1 Coenobita brevimanus | reverse complement strand
TTTTTGAAAACCGAACTATGCTATGACGATAGGGATTACGCCGCCTGAGGCCACAAATTATGGTTTAAACAGTCATTAAACGAAAAAAATGGTCATAATGCGCTGCAAACAAACATAATGCAGGCAGCAATAGTCACAGAGCAGGTTGCATCAGCCAATGACATAAGGCTGTAAAGCATCTGTGCAGGGTGTAGTCACGGTCCACTGAGCATTTCTGCCTCACTTGAGCCTACTCTTCAGAGAAATTACCAATATGCCGGGAATCGAACCCGGGACTCACAGGTGAGAGCCAGGCAGCATACCACTACACCACGACCAGGTAAAAGTTAACTCACGTTGTCACAATCTTGTAACCAACGTCCCTCCGCCCCCACTGTGGGCATGAAGAGGATGAGTTAACCCCCTGGCACTCGGGCAAGTAGATGCTTTTAATCTATCCCAAACACTTACGGCAAGTCAGAATGAAGAGAGAACCTGTATTTTTTACACAGGAAAAATCATCAGAAATTACCTATATGCCGCGAATCTAACCCGGGACTCACAGGTGAGAGCCAGGCAGCATACCACTACACCACGACCAGGTAAAAGTTAACTCACGTTGTCACAATCTTGTAACCAATGTCCCTCCGCCCCCACTGTGGGCATGAAGAGGATGAGTTAACCCCCTGGCACTCGGGCAAGTAGATAGATTAAAAGCATCTACTTGCCCGAGTGCCAGGGGTGTTAACTCATCCTCTTCATGCCCACAGTGGGAAGCGTGAGGGACGTTGGTTACAAGATTGTGACAACGTGAGTTAACTTTTACCTGGTCGTGGTGTAGTGGTATGCTGCCTGGCTCATACCTGTGAGTCCCGGGTTCGATTCCCGGCATATGGGTAATTTCTCTGATGATTTTTCCTGTGTAAAAAATACAGGTTCTCTCTTCATTCTGACTCTGCCGTAGTGTTTGGGATAGATTAAAAGCATCTACTTGCCCGAGTGCCAGGGGGTTAACTCATCCTCTTCATGCCCACAGTGGGGGCGGAGGGACGTTGGTTACAAGATTGTGACAACGTGAGTTAACTTTTACCTGGTCGTGGTGTAGTGGTATGCTGCCTGGCTCTCACCTGTGAGTCCCGGGTTCGATTCCCGGCATATTGGTAATTTCTCTGATGATTTTTCCTGCGTAAAAAATACAGGTTCTCTCTTCATTGAGCCTACTCTATTCCCACACTCTGGCTCCACATGTGCTGCATGTTATCTTTGTTCTTTTTTTTGGCCAACCGACCCAGCCCGACCATACCCCTGCACCGTAGCCCAGCGAGACGTCGAAAGAATCTGACCCAGGAGCAGAAGCTTGATGTCATCAAGCGGAAGGATAAGAACGTAATTGTGCCTTCGTATCAGGTCAACGAGTCAACTATTCGTACGATCCTGGGGAAGAAGGACGCCATTATGAAGACTGTGTGGGCCTACGGGGGATCTCCCATGGACCAGAGGATTCCAGTGTCTGACCCAGAACTTGTTATGGTGGAGAAGTTCCTGGTCATGTACCTGAACCGAAGGGAGAGGGAAGGAGTTCCAATCAACTCCATTAACCCGTTAACTGCGCATGGCGGTTTTTTGGAGGTGTCCGTGGTGCGCAGACATAGGGGTAAAAATGAAATTTCCCAAAGGCCAAAGTTTATCTTAGGAATTGAGAGAACACATGCCAAAGTATATAGTAACGAAATATTAGCTCAATATTTACCTTGATAAAGCCATGGATGAACATGGAAGTGTCTGATTCCCTATTGAAATGTATGGTTTTCGTTTTCTTTTTCGGTTTTGGTTTTGAAGGCTCAAACATGGTTGCATGGGTCGGCCTTGGTCACCATGGCACTATTTTCGAAATTCACCTGCACAGCCAGGGCTGTATTGAGCAGTTGCACTGGGAACAGCCCAGGCTGTATAGAGCAGTTAACGGGTTAACATAACAAGGACGGCCTGTCACCTGTATGCTGTAGCATGCTGTAAGTTGTCCCAACCCCCAGGCAGATTTAAGGCGTTGAGTTGTTGGTGTGCCAAGTTTAGGAAAAGGAAGAATATGAAAAGAGTACAGGCGACATGAGAACGAGCATCAGCAGAAGCTGGAGCAGCAGAGACATTCGTGGATGTCCTAAAGGGAATCAACAGGGATGCAGGTTATAATGATGAGCAAATTCATAACATAGAGGAGACGGGTTGCCAATACAAGAGGATGCCAAGGACTACCTATATCTCGGGAGAACACAGGCAAGGAGAGGTAGGAAAGTTGACAAGCATCACTCTACTTTTGTCTTGCAATGTTGCAGGCCATAAGATGAGGCCAATACTTTTTTTTTTTTAACAACTGCTTTAAGCAGTTGAAACAAATGACTCCGGAGTTTACTGGGAGAAAACACGGAAACAGCTCCTGTGAGAAGAGTGGAGAATTTGCAAGATAGTGAGAAAATGGCAGACTATAAGAGCATAGTGGAAGAAAGATTGGGAAGGTATGAGCTAGAGCAGATGGAAGGGGTGGAGGACGTATGTAAGATATTCACGGAAGAGATAGGCACAGCGTGTGAGGTGGTTTGTGGAGTGAGGAGATGCAAGGGTGTCCAAGGGACAGCATGGTGGAATGATGAGGTGAAAAGAGCTGTGGAACAAATGAAGAAGGCATATAGTGAATGGTTAGCGAGTAGAGATAGGGGAGAAGATGAGAGAGACAAGAGAGAGGTATATGTGAGCAGGAGAAGGGAGGTGAAGAGACTGGTGAAGGAGAGTAAGATGAGAGTGGATGAAGAGTTTGGGAGGAGTCTGAGTGTGAAATGGAGGGAGAGTAAGAAACTGTTTTGGAAGAAGGTAAAGAAAGTAAGGCAGTGTGAAAGGGGAAATAGTAGGAGAGTGAAAGATAAGAATAATAGATTGTTGGTGGAGAAGAGAGAGAAATTGAGGAGATGGAAGGAGCACTTTGAGGATTTGTTGAATGTATAGAGTGAGAGCAGTGCGAGTACAAGTGGTTGGGGAATGGCTGGGAGAAGAAGAGATGAGAGGAGGGAGGAAGGGATCAGTAGGGCGGAAGTAGTGGAAGCAATGAAGAAGATTAAGTTGGGGAAGGCCCCAGGAATTGATGGAGTGTGTGGTGAAATGCTGAGGTATGGGGGTGAGATTGTTGTGGAGTGGATATGGAAGTTGTGTAGATTGGCTTGGGAAGAGGGAAGGGTTCCAGAGGACTGGAAATCAGGTATAACTGTTCTTTTATACAAAGGAAAAGAGGAGAGAGAAGTATGTGGTAACCAAAGGGGCATTTGCCTACTTAGTGTGACTGGTAAAATATATGGTAGAATACTCATTGATAGGGTTAGGCATATGACAGAGGAGCTAGTTGGAGAAGAACAAGGGGGATTTAGGAAGGGAAAACGATGTGCAGATCAGATATTTGTTCTAAGATATTTAATGGAGAAGCATCCAAAGAAAGGAAAGAAAGTGTACCGGTATGCTGCCTTCATGGACTTGGACAAAGCTCATGACAGAATAGATAGGCAAAGTATGTGGAAGGTATTAAGAATATATGGAGTGGAGAGGAAATTGTTGAGTGCTGTGAAGAGTATGTACGTAGGAGCAAGGGCTACTGTGCAAGTGGATGGTGAGCTGAGTGAGTTCTTTGATCTGAATGTGGGACTGAAACAGGGTTGTGTGATGTCTCCATGGCTGTTTAATATATACACAGATGGGATTGTAAAGGAGGTGCAAGGTAGGGCAGTGGATGTGGGGGTGGCTCTAATGAATGAGGGTGAGATTTGGAAGATTCCGGTGTTGCTGTTTGCTGATGATACAGTATTGTTGAGTGAAGATGAATGGGAGCTGCAAGGTTTGGTGAATGAATTTGGGACAATGTGTAAGAGGAGGAATTGGAAAGTTAATGTAAACAAAAGTAAAGTTATGGTGTCTGAGAGGAATGAAGTCACAGAATGTACAGTGAGGTTGGATGGTGAGGATATGGAGAATGCGAGTGCATTCAAGTACAGTACTTGGGTAGTGTGATGAGTAAGGATGGAACTTTGGGGGATGAAGTGCGTGAAAGGGTACAGCAGGGAAGGAAGGTTGTTGGTTCACTGAAAGCAGTGATGAGAAATAGGGAGGTGAGTATGGAAGTTAAGAAGTCACTGAATGACAGTATTGTGATCCCTACTCTGACGTATGGAAGCAAGGCGTGGACCTTGCAAGAGGGGAACAAGTCAAGAAAAAGAGCAGTGGAAATGAGTTACTTGAGAGGAGCATGTGGAATGACATGGAGGGACTGGTTGACGAATGAAGAAGTGAAGGAACGTTGTGGGGTGGATGTGGATGTGGTTGAAAAGATTAGGAGATATACACTGAGGTGTTTTGGACATGTGGAGAGAATGACGAATGAAAGACTGACTAAGAGGGCGTACACTCAATCCTCGTAAATCGCGTGTTTATAAATCACGGATTCGTAAATCACAGCTAAGTGGCTGTCAGACTGTCAGTACCCTTAAATCGGTTAAGTCACGAAAATCACGGACCTAGGCACCGAAGTGGGCCTTTTCCGAGGAGAATCGTAAACTGCAGCATTCAATTTGAATATCACGACCCAACAACCAATCACCACCCGTCCCTGGTGGCAAGTGTGTCTACTAATGCCGCCACATTGTTGTTGTTCTTCCCGCCAGTCTGCACACTACAGACCATCGCCGAGGAGTATGAGAGCTACCTGCCTTTTTTTGTGCACCTTCCCCCCTGCCTCCTACCTTCCATGGCCCCTCCCGAACCCCTGATGAAGTGCTGTAAGCAGTATGGCATCAAGAAGCAGCCGCCGTTGTCATACAGTCAACATTTGGAGCTCAGTTGTCGTGTTGAGAAGGGAGCACCCCCACCTCATCCTGGGAGGTTCTAAGTTCTTCCCAACACCACCCCACTCCATTCACTTAAGCAATATCATCATAGTATTAGGGTGAGATCCCTTAACATTGCTTACTTCTATTAAATACA
>NW_027643223.1:32500-95000 GCF_032717465.1 Coenobita brevimanus | reverse complement strand
TCCAATACTAAACTGACACAAGTAGATAATAAGCCTACACGAATCACTCCTACCTCTGATACTCTTCTTGACATAATTATAACTAATAGTCTGCCTATCCATTGCCAGACGCCTTAATCCCGTAAGGGATGGCCACAGACAAATCTCCTCCATGTCGCCCTGTCCCCCGCCATTTCACTGCCCTGCTCCCAGCTCACCCTCCCCTCTCTCATATACCTGATGAAATAACTGGTAGTCATGTTGTGCCACATATCATAGGTGATCAAGACCTTATGACTGTAACCACAAATATAAGTAAGCCTGAACGTCCACCTACTATTAAAACTTTCCTATGTATCTATTGCTAGACGCCTTAATCCCATAAGGGGAGGCCACAGACAAATCGCCTCCATGTCTCACTGTCCCAAACCATTTCACTGCCCTGCTCCCAGCTCACCCCCCCCCCCTCCCTCATATACTTCTCCACTCCATCCCTCCATCTCATCCTTGGCCACCCCCTCCCTCTCCCTCCTCCACCTCACTCACATACACTCTCCTCGTCAGTCTCTCCCTCTCCATCCTCTCCACATGGCCAAACCTTCCCTGACCTGCAAACTATAGCAATGATGTACTGTGTTGCCACCTACTAAATAAAACCAATACTACTATTCTGGCCACTGACAATGTACATGAACAGGTTGATGTGTTACCCTCAGTGTACACCACAAGTTTGTACAAATGTACCCCGCTTGTTACTAGAGAAATACCACGTCCTGCTGCCCCTTGCATTACCCATGACATGTCCTGCCCCTTGCATTACCCATGACATGTCCTGCCCCTTGCATTACCCAAGACATGTCCTGCCCCTTGTATTTCCCATGACATGTCTTGCCCCTTGCATTACCCATGACATGTCCTGCCCCTTGCATTACCCATGACATGTCCTGCCCCTTGCATTACCCATGACATGTCCTGCCCCTTGCATTACCCATGACATGTCCTGCCCCTTGCATTACCCATGACATGTCCTGCCCCTTGCATTACTCATGACATGTCCTGCCCCTTGCATTACCCATGACATGTCCTGCCCCTTGCATTACCCATGACGTGTCCTGCCCCTTGTATTACCCATGACATGTCCTGCCCCTTGCATTACCCATGACGTGTCCTGCCCCTTGCATTACCCATGACATGTCCTGCCCCTTGCATTACCCATGACATGTCCTGCCCCTTGCATTACCCATGACATGTCCTGCCCCTTGCATTACCCATGACATGTCCTGCCCCTTGCATTACTCATGACATTCGGTAAATAATACAAACAGGGCATCACACACTCAGTCAATTAACACTAAACAGGCTCAACATGTCATTACAGGAAAGTTACAAGGCTTTAAAGAAAAGAGCCAAATCACTTATTAATCAATCTATTAACCAATATTATCATAAAGGACTCAAACTCAAGAGGTAATACTTGTGCAACATAGAAAATACTCCAAGACATAATACACAACAGTAACAACTACAACAACAGCTTTTTGATGATCCACAAAGTACAGCTGAAGAATTTATTTTTTCGTAAACGTAGGTAAAAGAACTTTTGAAACTACACAGTTCTTGCACGCATGTACCACCATAAATCCTGCATCTGCCAGACCTGTGACTGGTAATAACACAGGCAGCATGACACAATTCCCACCAGACACTGTTGATGTTAACACTGTAATATTAACAATTAAACATTTACAAAATACTACATCTTATGGCTCAAACAATATTTCACTTCCTTTTACTAAGGATTCCCTCTTCATACTCGCATTTTATTTAACCCAGGCAATAGATTCTTCAGTTGTTACGGGTGTATTCCCTAATGCTTGTCGGGAGGCGGTGGCTGAATCGGTAGAGAGGCGGCCTGCAGTCCTAATGGACCCAGGATCGAATCTAGGCTGGGGCAGGGAACAGTTTAAGGATTTGAATTTCCTAAAAGCAGACTTTCCTGATCTACCAGATGACCCGCCGACGTGTCGTAAAAATACCCCCGCTAATACCAGTACACCAGTCCTGTATGAGACAGCCCTAGCATGTATTCAATATGGATGGTGGGTGTTAGCGCCGAAGTGGTGACATGTGGAGGTGTAGGACTACTGGGCCTCGGGATAGGTCACTGCCTCCGAGAAATAGGCCCTGAAGCCTTTGCCCTGAGTCGCACATGTAAAAAAAAAAAAAAAAAAAAAAAAAAGAATGGTACAGTCACGCCTTTATATAAAAATGGGGACACTCAGGTCATGAGCAATTACCCACCTATTTCACTGCTACCTGTTTTTTTGTAATATTATTGAAAAAATCGTCTCAACTCAACTAATAACAGTTCTCGAGTCAAGCAAACTTCTCTCACAAACCCAACATGGCTTCCGTGCTAAGCTGTCCACAAATACAGCACTGACAGTTGTCACTGATAATATCCACCATAACATGCGTCAATTACAACACTGACAGTTATCACAGATAATATCCACCATAATATGGATAATAAACATATCACTTTTAACTCTCTGTGATTTATCCAAAGCAATCAATAGTGTCAGCCATCCCATTCTTCCCAATAAACTCAATAAAGACAATGTTAATAACTTCTGGTTTGACAGCTTCCTTAACAGAACACAGTCTGTTCACATCCAAAACACCAAATCCTCCAAATCAAATGTCACTTATGGTGTACATCAAGGCTCAGTTCTTGGCCCTATACTATTCAATATATATGTGAACGATCTGTCAACAAATCTTAACGACTGTGTGTTAGTGCAATATGTTGATGACACTCAGTTTCTTCACAGTGGCAAACTAGATTCTCTCCAGGATATATTGCACAAAGCAGAGCAAACACTGAATATGGCCAGGGAATATTTTCTTAAAGACGGTCTTCTTCTAAATACCAGTAACACACAATGTATCTTTTTAGGTGCAGGCCAATGATCTCACTACCTAACACTACTGTTGGATTTGGAGACACAGCAGTTCAACCCAGCACTGATGTACAAAACTTAGGTATAAATATGGATTGCTGCATGACCTTTGATGTGCGTGTAAATGAACTTAACAAAAAAGTACTGGTCATATTAATATATATTAACAGGATAAAAGATGGCTTTGACAAAGACACTCGACACATCATAGTGCAGGCACTGGCCCTAAGTGTGTGGCACTGCAGGCACTGGCCCTAAGTATGTGGCACTGCAGGCACTGGCCTTAAGTATACTACGGCAGTGTAATATGTGGCACTGCAGGCACTGGCCCTAAGTATACTACGGCAGTGTAATATGTGGCACTGCAGGCACTGGCACTAAGTATCCTAAACTACGGCAGTGTAATATGTGGCACTGAAGGCACTGGCACTAAGTATCCTAAACTACGGCAGTGTAATATGTGGCACTGCAGGAAATCTCAACTTTCACATGTACACAAACTACACAATTTTGCTGCTGAAGCTGTCGATGGAAAAGCCAGGAAGTGTGACCATGTACTGTACTGTACCATGTACTGTACTGTACTGTACCATGTACTGTACTGTACTGTACCATGTACTGTACTGTACTGTACCATGTACTGTACTGTACCATGTACTGTACTGTACTGTACCATGTACTGTACTGTACTGTACCATGTACTGTACTGTACTGTACCATGTACTGTACTGTACCATGTACTGTACTGTACTGTACCATGTACTGTACTGTACTGTACCATGTACTGTACTGTACCATGTACTGTACTGTACTGTACCATGTACTGTACTGTACCATGTACTGTACTGTACTGTACCATGTACTGTACTGTACTGTACTGTACCATGTACTGTACTGTACCATGTACTGTACTGTACCATGTACTGTACTGTACCATGTACTGTACTGTACTGTACCATGTACTGTACTGTACTGTACCATGTACTGTACTGTACCATGTACTGTACTGTACCATGTACTGTACTGTACTGTACCATGTACTGTACTGTACTGTACTGTACCATGTACTGTACTGTACCATGTCACTGCAATGTTAACACAACTGTAATGGCTAAACACACCAAACAAGATAAAGTTGGACACAGCCATCACAGTCTTCCAATATCCAGCTAATCTCTACCCTGACTGTCTCCTGTCTTTTCCATCGCTGTCACTGTCTCCTGTCTTTTCCATCGCTGTCACTGTCTCCTGTCTTTTCCATCGCTGTCACTGTCTCCTGTCTTTTCCATCGTTGTCACAGTCTTCCAATATCCAGCTAATCTCTGCCCTGACTGTCTCCTGTCTTTTCCATCGCTGTCACTGTCTCCTGTCTTTTCCATCGCTGGCACAGTCTTCCAATATCCAGCTAATCTCTACCCTGACTGTCTCCTGTCTTTTCCATCGGTACACAACATGACACAAAGTATTACTAGACACAAAAATAATCTGTTCGTTGCTAAGGTTAATACCGACTCAGGTGCAAGATCCTTAGCAGTAACAGCAACCACCTGCCAGAAAATGTCAAGGAATCACATAGTTTAAACATTTTCAAAAATAGACCTAACAGTCACTTACTAAACACCCTTCAATAATCTTACTGTATAACGCTATACAATAATAAACTAGTAAAATATGAGGCAAAAATGGGATATCATAATTCACAAACATAACACTTTAAAACTTCAAATGTAATGACATTTGATATATTGAGAATTGTATAGTACAATTACAGGTACTGTATACACTTTTGTATTATACTCCCTAACGTATCTACAGCAGTGCTGGGAACGCTTCTAATAAAAAGTAGCGGTGCTCCCATTCCCGTTACTTGCCGAAAAAGTAGTGGCGTTACTGGTTTCGCTACTTGATACGAAATGTAACGGAGCTCCCGCTCCCGCTACTTTGGATAAGAAAAAGGTATACGAAGGAATAGTTAACAAAAATCTGTGATATAGCAATACACTATATACTGTTTTGATAATATTAGTCAGTCTGAGTGGTTATGTTGTGTACCAGTAATGTCAGTATATACTTATACTGAAAATAAAACATCATATACATGTCGGTGTCACTTTAATGAAACTTAGAGCCGAAGGTACAGGAAAAAGCTATTTACTGTATAATGTAACAAATGTTCTTTTACACTGTTACCTAGTATACCTACTGAAAGTAACATACGTAAATAACAGGCAAAAAAATGTGGCCTACCATTGATACATATTATATAGATTTATTATATTTTCAATGATACTCATTTAAGATATGTACGAAAAGGAGAGTAAAAATGAACTGGGGCTTTCTGTTAAAGGCTATACAATGGCAATGTTTTTTGCATTACCATAAACTGAAAGTAACATACTTTTACGAAATAATAACGTAGTGAGTAAGAATTAGTTTGAAAGAGAGAGTGAGGGAGAGAGCGCAAGTTAGAGACGGGAATAGTTAGAGGTGTGTGTGTGTGTGTGTGTGTGTGTGTGTGTGTGTGTGTGTGTGTGTGTGTGTTAGCACTACCTACATCTAGCTGACATCCTTAATTGACAGAATTGACGAAAGTAGTATTTTTCGTCATTAATAAATACAACCAAACCGTCGGCATATCTGTATGTACTCACGACTCCGGATTGTATTCGTCGCGTGAGTAGCGAGGAGCGCGGTAACGCGTGAGTACAGCCAAAAAGTAGCGGCGCTCTCAGTTCCGCTACTGGCTAAAAAAAAAGGAATGGCGTTACCACCATCGCTATTAAAATAGTAGCGGCGCTATTCCCAGCATTGCTCAAGTGCCATCCCATGTTTCAACTCAAGCGCCAACCTTAGTCCCAACTCAAGCACCAGCTTAATCACAACTCAGGGGTCAGCATAGGTCCCTACTCAAGTGCCAACGTAAGCTCCAACTCAAGTGCCAACGTAAGCTCCAACTTAAATTTCAACGTAAGCTCCAACTCAAGTGCCAACGTAAACTCCAACTCAAGTGCCAACGTAAGATCCAACTTAAGTGCCAACGTAAGCTCCAACTCAAGTGCCAACGTAAGCTCCAACTCGTGCCAACGGAATTGCCAACTCAAGAGCTAATTTAAGTGCCAACTAAAGCGCCAACTTATGTTGCAACTCAAGCGCAAACATAACTCCCAACTCAAGTGACAACACAAGTGCCAACTCAAGTGACAACATAAGTGCCTACTCAAATGCCAACTCAGGTCCAAACACAAGCGCCAACTTGGATCTCAGCTCAAGTGACAGTTTAAGTCCCAACTCAAGCGCCAACATGTCTCAGCTCAAGCGCAAACTTAAGTACCAACTCAAGCGCCATCTTTAGTCCCAACTAAAGGGCGACCTTAGGTCCCAACTCAAGTACCAAGTTAAGTTCCAATTCAAACACCAGCTTAAGTCCCAACTCAAGCGCCAACTTAAGTCCAAACTTAACTGCCAACTTAAGTGCCAAATAAAGTGCTAACGTAAATGATAAGTGCAAACGTGAGTGCCAATTCAAGTGCCAACTTAAGTGTCAACTCAAATGCAAACTTAAGAGAGAAAACTCAAATGCCAACTTACGTGCAAACGCAAATGCCAACTTAAGTGCAAACTCACGTGTTGACGTAAGTGCCAATTCATATGTTAACTAAAGCTCCGACTTAAATACCAAGTTAAGTCCTATAACAAGTGCCAACTTAAGTCCTAAAACAAGTGCCAACTTAAATCCAACACAAGAGCCGATTTAAATCCCAACTCAAGTACCACCAAAAGTTCAAACTCAAGTGTCAACTCAAATCCCAACACAGGTACCATTTGGGTCCAAACACAAGTACCAACTTAAATCCTAACACAAGTACGAGCTCAAGTCCTAACTAAAGCGCTAACTTAAGTCCCAACTCAAGCGCTAACTAAGGTCTCAACTCAAGCGCCAACATAAGTCCCAACTCAAGCGTCGACTTGTCTCAATCCAAGCACCAACTTAAGTCCCAACTTAAGCTCAAACTGATGTCCCAACTCAAGCACCAACTGAAGTGCCAACGTAAGTTAAAACTCAAGCACCAACTGTAGTCCCAGTTCAAGTGCCAACGTAAGTTAAAACTCAAGCACCAACTGTAGTCCCAGTTCAAGTGCCAACGTAAGTTACAACTCAAGTGCCAACGTAAATTACAACTCAAGCACCAATATAAGTCCCAGTTCACGAGTCAACTCAAGTCCCAACTCAAACGCCAACTTATGCTGCATCTCAAGCACCAACATTAATCCAACTCAGGTGAAACCTTAAGTGCCAACTTGGGTCAAAACTCAAGCACCAACTCAGGTCCCAACTCAGGTACCAAACGCAAGTACCAACTTAAGTCTTAACACAAGTACCAACTCAAGTCATAACTCAAGCGGTAACTTAGTCTCGACTCAAGCAACAACTTATGTATCAACTCAAGCGTCAAATGAATTCCCAACTCATGTGCCAACATAAGTTACAACTCAAGTGCCAACTTAAGTCCCAACTCATGAATTAACTTAAGTGCCAACTCAAGTGACAACGTGCCAACTCAAGTACGAATATTAATCCCAACTCAAGTGCCAACCCATGTCTCAACTCAAGCGCTAACCTCAGTCCCAACTCAAGCATCAGCTTAATCACAACTCAAGGATCAGCATAGGTCCCAACTCAAGTGCCAACGTAAGCTCCAACTCAAGTGCCAACATAAGTGCCAACGTAAGCGCCAACCCAAGTGCCGACGTAAGTTTCAACGTAAGATCCAACTCAAGTGCCAACGTAAGTGCCAACTCAAGAACTAACTTAAGTGCCAACTAAAGCACCAACTTATGTTGTAACTTAAGCGCAAACGTAACATCCAACTCAAGTGACAACATCAGTGCCAACTCAAGTGACAACACAAGTGCCAACTCAAGTGACAAAATAAGTGCCAACTCAAATGCCAACTCTGGTCCAAACTCAAGCGCCAACTTGGGTTCCAACTCAAGCGCCAACTTAATTCCCAACTCAAGCACCAACTTATTTCCCAGCTCAAGTGCCAACCTATGACCGAACTCAAGCGCAAACTTAAAGACCCATCTCAAGTTCCAACTAAAGTCCCAACTCAAGTGCCAACTTAGTTCCCAACTTGTCCCAGTTTAAGTGCCAACTTAAGTGCCTCAAGTGGCACTCAGGTGGCACCTATGTGGAAGTGTTCTACTTAAGTGTCACTTAAAGTTCAAGTTCCACTTAAGTGCCACTTGAGTGGAACTTGAGTGGCACTTAAGTGGAACTTGATCTTAAGCAGCAGTGAAGTAGAACACACACACACACACACACACACACACACACACACACACACACATTCTCTCTCTCTCTCTCTCTCTCTCCTAACCAACAAAGATTCAAGGGTGAATTTGCATCTGTAATTACTTAAGCTTTACGAATTATTTTTTTTATGCATGGAAGAAGGAACCAAAGGCCAGAAGCCCGCACGATTTCTCCCTCCCAGAAATTAAATACATTAATAAGAGGGATGAATTCAGGATGTGTTCATTTGGAGATGCCTGGATGCACTGCGTTTGAAAGACTGGAGGTCATAGGCAGTAGGAAATACAGAGGAAGACAGTTCCAGAGGTGACCTGTTGCATACATGGAGGACTGGGAGTAAATCGTATAGAAAAGAGATGAGAGCAGGGTTGGAGTAATTGTAATTGTAATTTAACTGAAATGTAATTATTTAGAAATATTGTAATTGTAATCATAATTGTAATTAAAAGTAAAATTGAAGTAATGAATTGTAATTGTAATTGAAAAGTTAATTGTAATTAAATTGGTATTATGAAAGGGAAGGAGAGTGGTAGTGGTAAGTTTATCCCATACCCAGCTGTCATTATGGGATTAAGATGCCACAGGATTAACCCAGCTAAGTCGCGTTTTGACAGTTCTCCTGCCTTTGTCCTCAACACTCTCATGGCACCTGACCCAACTGAGTCGAGGCCACCGAGAAAAGTGGCCTGGGTTGAGCTGGGTTGTGATAATTTTGATGGTCGACACACAGCATTTAACACTGCATCTGCCGATGAGGAAATTGTCAATCGGTTCAGTATTCAAGGGAAAGTAAAGAAAGTTGTAGCTGATGATGCATCTTAATGGTGAAAGTATTTGACATTTCCTTCCCAAGTTTCTACATAGATCAGAAGCAAGAGGAGGCTGGAAATTCGTGTGACCCCAACATCGCTGATGAGGATATTTGCTTTGAAGATGTTCTGACTTTCCTTCCTCAAAGAATGGGAGGTTTTGCCCGGCCTTTAGTTCCTTGTTCCTTGCATTAAAAAAAAATATATATATACTCAGCAACTTCCCTGTCTTCCTTCTCAACGCAGTCCACATCCAAACAGTTTCAGATCTGTAATAAGATAGTGACCCAAATATCTTTACTTCGTTATCTAAAAATTGTCTGAACTTCTCTATGGATCCTTGATTTATTATTTATTATTAGGTGTGAATATTGTTAGGTTTATGAAAGAGATGATTCATTGTGTGTGTGTGTGTGTGTGTGTGTGTGTGTGTGTGTGTGTGTGTGTGTGTGTGTGTGTGTGTGTGTGTGTGTATGTGTGTGTGTGTGTGTGTTTAGCACATTTAATGGCAGATTCTCAACTATCAGCTCAGTTGATTATGACTCCAATACTACCAGCACCCCTACTGCTACAATTACTACTATTACTACTACTACTACTACTATTACCACTACTAAACACGCAATCACCTAAAAAAATATAATTGTGTGTGTGTGTGTGTGTGTGTGTGTGTGTGTGTGTGTGTGTAGCCGACCTGACCTCATGTAGGGCTCCTCGGATGCGTGTTTGTAATTGTGTGTGCGTGTGTATGTGTGTGTCCCTGACCTCATAGTGACCGTATGTGCGTGTGTGTACGTGTCAACACCCAGAAGAGAGTTGTTTGGTGGGAGTTTCATTAAAACATCCGGTGGTCAAACACACACACACACACACACACACACACACACACACACACACACACACACACACACACACACACACACACACACAAATAAACACACACAATACTCTCTAACGGAAGGTGGTGGTAGGGAAATGTGTGTATGTAACTGTGGTGGTGTGGGGAGGTTGCCATGGTAACACACTGCCCCCCCCCCCACACACACACTAATAAAGATGATTTGGCTCAACTGAAAGAACAGGCCGTATCAAAGAACTGATGAACAATATCCTGCCTTACCTTTGTTTATCTCGGATAGATGGGCAAGCTGTTTAAACACTATCAACACTGAGAATAGACACACAGCTTGAGCGTCCTCCCCCTCTCACGGTTACAGGGTGACTGACGGGATTCGAAGCTCCTTCTTCTTTTTTTTTTTTTTTTTTAATGCAAGAAACAAGGAATCAAAGGCCAGGAGCCCGCAAACCGTTCCTTCCAAGAAAAAAAAAAAAAAAAAAAAGAGCCAAATTCACGATCCGTTTATTTCGAGATGCCTGGACACACTGCGTCTGAAACACTGGAGATCATAGGGAGCAGGGAATACAGACAGAGGGAGACAGTTCCAGAGTTGACCTGTTGCATAAATGAAGGACTGGAAGTAACGGTTAACTCTTGCATTAGAGAGCTGGACAGAAAAGGGATGAGAGTTTGTTGCTAGACGGGTGCTACGCACCCGTCGTAGAGGTGGAGGGATGCAAGCAGACAGGTCTGAGGAGCAGTGACCATTGAAGTAGCGATAGAACAGAGATAAAGATGCAACAGTGCGGCGAAGAGACAGAGGTTGAAGGGAGCCAGTAAGAGGAGGAGAGTTTACGAGACGAAAAGCCTTTGACTCAACCCTACTGAGTAGAGCTGTATGTGGGGAGCCTCCCCGCACATGAGAGTTGTACGCCACACAGGGGCGAATAAAATTGAACTCTAGTTCGAAATAAAATGCTTGTTTTTATTATGCTGATTAATATTTATCTTTAATATTAATCCTTTCTATATATCTATCTATGGACGCCTTCATCGGGTAAGGAGTGGCCACAAACAAATCGTCTCCATGTTGCCCTGCCCCCTGCCATGACGCTACCCTCCCCCAACTTACACCCCCCTCTCATATACCTCTCTCCTCCATCCTTCCGTCTCTTCCTCGGTCTCCCCCTCCCCCCTCCACCTCATTCACATACACTCTCCTAGTTAGTCTCTCACCCTCCATACTCCCAACGCTAATCTAGTCGTCTGGGTTGATGATGTTCACCTGAAATACATTTTTATTTATCCTTTTTACTAGCAAGCATCCCAACCCCGACCATCATGGTTGTGGTAGTGGTGGTGGTGGTGGTGGTGGCAGCAGCAGCAGCAGTAGTAGATGTAGCAGTAGCAGCAGTAGTTGTAGCAGCAGTAGTTGTAGCAGTAATAGTTGTAGTAGTAGTAGTAAGAACAGGATATCCACAGGGAAAAGGAAACAGGAAATAGCCGAAGCACATGGGATATTTCGTGTCTTCTTTTTCCCTGTGAGTATTAGCATATTTATGAATCGCGTGTTATTAAGTGATTTACTCGCAAATAGATAGATAGATGGACAGACAGATAGACAGATGCCGATATAGATATACAGATATCCACAGGTATATAGATATCCACAGGAATATGGTAGAAGTGCTTCTGAAAACAATGGCAAGGCATTTTGTCCAGTCCAATCCACCTGATACTTAGGATTAACAGAGCTAACACAACAAACGGCTATGGGTTTGTGTTGCCCGTGTGAATGTTTCCGGGATAATAATGTAACCTAACATGTACATCTATATACTCAATAAATACACTATAATATTCTTGTCTGTATTATTAATACATCCAGTATATTCCGGATCAAAGACTTTTATCACTGGAATGAATCTTTGTCTCCAAATACGTTATATGGGACACTATTCACCAGCCTCATGTTATCAATGGTGAAGGATGCTCATGCACAATATAATTATTTAAGACTAACTTAGTGTCAAGTGGAAGGCTTATATATTCCCGATTCATAATCTAAACATAGTCTACCCCGTAACCGTTCTCTTATATCCCGTTCTCCCTTATCTTGCTTGTGCACTAGATGGCGTGAAGGTAATGGCCTCGCAGTTTTAACGTTGAGTCGTTACTCCGTATCTTTTCTCCTCCGTGGAGTCGAGTACTTCATACTGATATTCATGGTTTCGTGAAGCTGTGGTGCTTCATTCAGAGTCGAGGTGAAATAAACCTGCATGAAATTAGTTAGTTAACCAGGAGCAATGGGACGTGAATAACCTTGCACGGCGCTAGACCAGAGTCCATACGTGAGGGAGTAAGTTGGAGAAATTAGTGACTGATTTTAGAGGACATCGACAGTGGATCCAGCCGTTGAACTAAAGCTTGATGTATCTAGTGGGAAGGTGGTAGTCGGATATTAACCATCTATGGAGGTATGTTCTATATTTACTACTTGTACAGCTTTATTTTGGACTTAAATTTGATAGTGATAGTTTTAAGAATAGGTGATAGGAGTGATTTGAGTGACACTGGTGGTTGAATATTTGTAAATCTGCATTTAATTCATGTGTACAGCTGAAATGTTTATGTATATATTAATCATTGTTACGACAGCCACATATAGAGGGAGGTGGTTTTTGTTTTGGGGGTTGTTCGTAGGAAAGTGCTGGGCTGTAGCAATAACGACGAGTGGGGTAGGTCATCCAGGGAGTGGGTACGGTTTGGTGGGAATTGGCTAGTAGTGATGAGAGGCGCGGTGCAGCATAGCCCCTTCCCTTGTCTCCTGTATTTTTCCATAACGTGGAGCAGTGGCTTTAAACTGCAAGATTAAGGACTGACAACGGGGTTAGTTAGATTTATAGGTACTTTTACATTAAGGTATTGACGAAAATAAAGAAATCGTGAGGGAAATTGGTGTGGTTATATTGAAAAGTGACCTGTGTTCGTCACTTGCTTCACTTTTTCATTTTATTAGTTATGTATTTACCGTCACGTTTTTCGTGGCTAGCCTTTGATAGCTTGTTCAGTTCATGTTGTACTGTTGTTGGTCTGTTTTGACAGTGAACCTTAGTGTGTGTGTGTGTGTGTGTGTGTGTTTTAAGTAATGATCAATTTCTGTTCTACCAGCATTTTTCCACCATATTCTCTCCTACACCCTGACCCTCTGACCCCCATATCCACATTTTGTCCACGATATTGGGTCGGTGGCTGGCACAATGTTGACTCTTCACTACACTTAATTACTGCCTCCATTGTTTTGGTACCTGCAGTATTAGTCTGCAATTTTTTCCAATCCGTCAGCTCTGATTGAATAGGGTTTTGGTCAATTAAATCGTCTGTGGTTTGTTCGTGTCGTTCTGGGAGGGTTACATAAAACTGTCATTAACTCCTTGAGGAAAAATCATGAACATTTATTGGTTTATTAAACAAGCAATGTCTAGCTGACCAGACTCCAATTGGAGCCAAGCAACCGCCCCTGCAGGGTGGTTCGTCTTGACTAAGTCATGACATTAAATTCCTAAAAATTAGCGTATTATTTGTGCAGAACTAAGCTAATTCTTTCTTACGTGTCCAACAAGTGGTTTCTTCATTCAGTGTATGTTTCGTTCAATGTTTACAAGATTTAATTGCTTATCATTGCTTCGTCTGGGATCGAATAGAAATAGTTTTCCTCAGTTTTCATTCATATTCCACTTATCTCGTAATTAAGAGGAATGATTATAGTTGAGAGGAATGAGTGGCTGAATGTCTGAAACACATTACACATTACATTTTACCAAAGTGTATTAATAATGCTTTAAACTCCACATGTGCCGTGGCTGCTCAGTCGAGTTGAGAAGACTGGTGAGTGGACGATGATGTCACTGCAAAACCAACGTGACCTGGATGGGTGAGAGGTCTCGGTAAAAGCAGTAGCCGGCACACAGCACTCACGGACACATCCCCGCCTCATTTCACTCTCTCTCGCCCCTCTCATACCGTCTACTTCAAGAATTCCAGACTATCGATGTTAAGTACCATCTCAGCAAGTGGCCTACCGCAGCCGCAGACAGCAGCAGTTTGTGGCAGCAGAGAAGGCTGAGCAAGGCGCCTATAGTGCAGTGAAATTTGACTAACGTGTGGCCATAAAAATCCTTGTGAACCCTTTAAGTTGTATGGATATGGAAAAAATGTGGAGAATATAGAAAGTGTGGTGGGATATAAAGTGGAAGATCTAAGAAATTGCTAAGGACATAGGAAATAAAGGATAAGTGAACAAAGTTAGTAGAAGAAAGTAGTAAGGTATGGCCAGGAAATATTTTGGAAGAAATTGAGAATAACTATGGATTTAGCTATGAAAATAGCTATGTGGAGTAGACTACAAGTTGTCATACACCGTACACTTTACACAGTCATTCTCAGTTAATGTAGTTTTACGTGTGTATTGGGTGTGAATGTATTTACTTTGTAAATCAATACTGTTCTTTCACTTTCCTTAACCTATGCAGACTTGCACAACTGTTGTCACTTATAAAAGGGGGGCCTGATTTGAGGAATGTTGCATGTGTGGCGAGTAGAGTAATTCTTGAGACATGACTTTCCCATGCTTTGAAGTGATATTCTCCTGCAGCAGACGACGCCCCGCCATAACAAGGCAGTGGGAAGAGTATCGGTTTATTACCTGGATAAATGTCACATTTAGAACTGGACTTTTTTAACAGGGGCACCATAGTCTGCTGCACATCGGCCTGTTATGTGGGTGTATGGTTACCACTCAGCGTTGCATATGGTTTTCTGGGTAACAGGGAACCATTGGGCTTGTTACGTGATGCACTCGCCTGAAGTGGGTAGAATAATAGACAGGAAGGATGAAAGCTACAGGAAGAGGAGGACTGAAACAAAGTAGGCAGCACTACAGGAGTGGATGTTATTGCCACCTCTACCTATCGGCACGTTAGAGTATAATAAAACTTGTGTCACTGTTAATAAGTATAATTTCATCTCTATAACCTTCTCCTGGAGAGGGTAAATAAGCTGTCAGTTCAGTTTGGGGTCCTAAACTTTTGAAATGCATAAAAACTTAGGCGTTAATACTCCTAATTTTCAGAGGAAGGACGTTCTTTGAGACTAACCCATTACGGTGTTTCTATAAAGTGAAAAAATTGCCCTGTAGTAAGACGAGGCTTAGTCTAGGCAATGATGTTAACCCCTTC
Source organism: Coenobita brevimanus (assembly GCF_032717465.1). Classification (NCBI taxonomy): domain Eukaryota; kingdom Metazoa; phylum Arthropoda; class Malacostraca; order Decapoda; family Coenobitidae; genus Coenobita; species Coenobita brevimanus. Next base: position 79,857 of record NW_027643223.1, on the reverse strand, counting down.
AAAAGCATGACATTTTCTAATTTACATGTCTCCAAATTATTTAACTTCATCGTTGGCTTTTTTTTTTTTTTTTCTTTTCAATTTTCTGTTGTAAAAGGCTTGCCGGCTTCTGGCCATTAGTTCCTTCTTCTCTGCCTGAAAAAAATAGAGGGGGTTAATGAAGGCTATATCGACGACTACTGTATATATAAGAACTACAGTCCGAAGAGTCTCTAAAGTCTTTTAGGGACAGCGTGAATAATTCGTCATAAGATTGAAAGGAGTAAGCATTATTGTTTTAATATTACAGGCGCCCTGGGTTTGTTAGGACGCTGATATACAGAGGGAATTTCGTAGCCAAAATATCGAGGAACCAATAGAGAATGATTCCAACAGAGCTTGATGCTTAGAGGAAAACAGGTCACGAATACCGGCGTGGGTGAGATGGGCAGCTGTCAAAAATAGCGACGTGAAAGGGGAGAGCAAGGAGGGGGGGAAATGGAGAGCGATGGAAGCCGAGGGAAAGATGGAGGGAGAGGGAGAGAAATGGAGGGATGGGGAGATGGAGGAAAGGAGGGAGGGGGGTAAAGGACAAGCAGGGACTGAGGAGAGAATATTTTACATAACAATGGACAATAGCAAGAGATGCCTTATAACTATTAAACTCTGCCACTCGCACAAACGTTAGGTGATACTGGATATTAGTCTTGGACATATTTAGCTATATTATTTCTCCATCCCTAAGCAGCTTTTCTTCTTCAGACAACCTAAGAGCACAATGTAACATCTGGCGTATTTGTGAGGGAAGATGAGAGAGACTGGCTGTTGTGGTCTACACGTAGTCAGGAAAGCTACAACGTAGGACAGATTTAGCAGTTTATTTCATCCTTATGCAAGATTTTTCGTGCTAGTCAACCTCAGGGCACGAGTAACAACTGGCGTGTCTGTGTGAGGGAAGATGAGAGAGTTGACAGTTGTGGTTTACACGCGAAGCCAAGCATGTGCTCCTGTCAGCTAGCGTCTGTGATTCTTGTTAACATTTACAGAGTCCATGTTACGGATCGCCTTCTTGATAACGCGTCCTTTATAAAGTTTCATTGCTATTACAAAAACATCTGACATTGTTTTGGAGGATGACGGTTGCTTAATACAGTTCCATTATTGCCTGTAAATTTTATCTTCCGTTTTCCTCCAATACACAGTACCAGCTGCATATAGAAATTTGTAATATTTTAGAATATACCCCTGACTTGAAATGGTGCCTACAAACACGTGTTAAAATGTTATCTTGCTTCTACGCCCAAGGTGAAGAGAATATAAGGTAGTTTAACACGGGGGGGGGGGGCAAAAACGTGTCTGTCTGCATGACGTCACAGATAATCTAGACTGAGGGTCCCTGCCAGCCACTCGCCTACCTGCCATGTGATATCACCTCCCCAGCCTATATGGGTTATTTTTATTTGCATCCTAAACTGCATGCAGAGCAATGAAGAAGTTAATGCTATGCTTTTGAAATATAAAACATGTCTTCAAGAAGGACTATCTGTTTTCAGAGAATATAGGAATGTCGTATACAGGGTCATACAGACACAGATCCGACGTCACAGGTGCCTGTAAGCTGGTTGATTGAGACACAACTGAAAATATTGACAGAGATCACTGGTTGAGAGTATAGCAACACTAAACACCTACCAAATGATCCGGAAATTGCCAGTTTACATTGGTATACCATCACATTCGTTTTCTTTCACTCTCTCTCTCTCTCTCTCTCTCTCTCTCTCTCTCTCTCTCTCTCTCTCTCTCTCTCTCTCTCTCTTATCCCTGACGTCACAGCCTGCTCGAGTCGGGTGAACTTACCTCTCATAATTCTCATTACCTTGTCTAAGCCCCTTGTTAAATCCTGTTCCGGTGACGGGACATGCAGGAGTGTGTTAGGGTGCGTGTGTTTGCCTCTACGTCTTGTAAAATCATATGCTGGTGACGGGACATACAAACGTGTGTCAGCGTACGTCTACATGCTTCTCTTCTCTCCCTGTCTGCTTCTCTGCCTGCCAAGCCTACCTCTTCCAACAACACGGAACACTGGAGGATATTAATATTCCAGTCAACGCAGGTGCATGTGCGTGCGTGCGTGTCATCATTATCATCATCGTCGTCGTCGTCGTTGTCTTCCTCCTCCTCCTCCTCCTCCGTGGCTGTGTCTCCCTGCAGGGCAACACTTTACAAAAGGTGGTGTTCGTGTTGGCTGACGATACATCCTGAAACCTTCCTTAAATACCTTGCCTAATGGGTCAAAGTATCCTCGTGTGTTACTAAGGCAAACTAAACGGATAATAATATAGCACTTAAAGCAACAATAAGGTGTGATACGCAAAATAATTGGCTTAAGAAGAAGTGTTGCGGTGTGCCATGCCAACGAGAGGGGCATAAATGGTGTGTCTTGTGGTCGTAAAGCTTAGTTAGTTATCGGGAACATCACCCACACTGTTAACGCCAAGCCTTTCTCCTCCCTGTCAATGCCGCCGTCACCACCTTTTCCTCCCTCTTCTTGTCTTCATTACCTGTCAGCCTTCGTCCCCAGGTGCTGAGGAGGAGCCTACACGTGGTGGCACTGTGCACTCATAGTTTCCTGCACCTGGCCATGAGAAGGGCCTTGGTCTGACTCTTGTGAGAAGCTGTCTACCACACTGGGGTTACGGATATCTACACGTTGCATGTACTGTACTGTACCTGTACGACGGTCCCGTAGGAGCAGTTTCTGATTGTGGTTGACGGGTGTGCTCAGGTAGACTAACTGATGTTAAGCAACAACCTGCTCTGTCTACCCGTCCGTCTGACTGCCTGTCTCACCCTTTGAGTCTCCTGTCCATTGGCAATAGCCACCATGCATTTCAGATAGCAGAACCCTCAGGCACATTAGTCATGCAGACATATCACTCGTATCTTCCTCATCTTCTGTTGCCATCATGCACTTCGGTAAACAGACTCTCCATGCACACCCTCCCCACGGCGACGTGCAGGGAAATATATGGAGGTTTGGCTCGCGGATGCATGTCGCTGCTGCTCCACCCAGGGTGCGCCAACGCCACCACGCGTAGGCTTCCCATCAGCGCCAGGCAAAACATATAGGAATATATAGTATGCAGGCAAGAAAGCAATCTAGTTGGCTGGCAGGCTGACAGGTAGGCAGGTGGTGTTAAAAATAATATACATTAAAAAAGAAATGACAAAAGAGGCAAGGAATACACAGTAAAATCTGAAAAAAAAAAAAAAAATGACAAAGAAGGCAAGAAATGTACAATGAAAAAAAACTGACAGAGGAGGAAATATATATACACTGACGATGACTAATTTCTGGCCAGGGATGCCCCCTTCCTACTGCTGTATAGCCAGGTAAGAGGGTAGAGGGGGACGAAACGACCTCCACCCCAACCCCCCCATACCCCTACCCACCCATCCCTCACCCGTCATTCTTAACTCGCAGTTACATCTGAAGCTGATTTCCTGCTTAACATTCTTGGTGCCACTGCTGATACAAACATAAAACACTGGGACATGTTACAAGTATATAATATAACCATCAACACGCCGCAGCAAGAACACAATGCTTTATGATGGTGACGGTAAAACAAACACGTTAACATCGGCCAACTCAGGCCTAGTGTGTCTGGTGCACCGCTTAGCACATACACACACACACACACACGCACACGCACACGCACACACGCACACGCACACGCACACACGCGCACAGCACACACACGCATGTACGCACCAGAGGCACAAGGCCTGGGATGGCAGTGGTTAACGTTTTTGTTTAATGTCAACTTTTGAATGCATTAATTTCTTGCTGCAGCGTGTTCATAGTTCTAATATATACTTTTGACCTATCCTAGTGTTTTATGTTTGTGTATTAGTAATGTGACTATCAGTGTAAAGTATGAGGTTAGCTTGAGATGTAACTGCCAGTTAAGAATGACGAGTGGGGGGTTGGGTGGGGTAAGGGTATCGGGGAGGGTGGGGTGCTGGGGTAGAGGCGGGTGGAGCTCGTTCCGTCCCCCCCTCCCGTCGTCTTCCCTGGGTATATAGGGGTAGGAAGGGGGTATATAGGGGTAGGAAGGGGGTATATAGGGGTAGGAAGGGGGTATTTAGGGGTAGGAAGGGGGTATTTAGGGGTAGGAAGGGGGAATATAGGGGTAGGAAGGGGGCACCCCTGAGCAGAAAGTAATGATCGTGAGTGTACAATAGAATCAGCAAAACAAGAGGCAGACGAGAGAGGAAAGCCTAACATAAAGCTGAAGATGGGAGTAAAATCAAGAACCTAAGCAGGAAAACTTGGTGTTTGACAAAGTGAGGCTGACGGCGTTGACAATTCTTTATGACTTGTCTTTTACCTGCTCCTTTTTATTTTTCATATCTATTCATTCACTTTCATCTCTCCCTCATTCATTCCTTCATCTCTTATTCTTCTCTCATTAATTCATTCGTTTCCCTTTCTTCGTCAGCCATTTTTCACTTCCATATGTCCTGATGTGACTGGCTTCCTCCCACGTGCAGTGAGAAATCTTAGTAGTACTGGTAGCTGATACAGCCTCAAGTTCACCTGAAATGTGAACCCAGTAAACACCTGGCTAAAGTTACCCTTCTGCTACAGTCCACCATTACTCTTTTGGGGAATAGGGTGGCAACTGAGGGACGTTTGTGTGACCAGGCATCAGAGCCACGCGGTCTTATCGAAGCCACGAGGCCAAGACCCTCCTCTCCAGCACCTGTTATTGCTATGACAGGATTTACACAAAGAACAGCAAGCTTACCTGTATTTTTTTATGCAAGGCTGCAGATGAGAGAGAGATTCAGTCCTGTATTCTCGTCGTGTAAGGAGACTCCCTAACACCTCTTCCTTAGCGATTTATCTTCCAAACCACTCATTAATATCCCCGGGTTTCCTCCTTATGTCTTTTCAATATCGATATAGATTGCATGAATAACACACAAGTATATAGTAACGGAGCAGAATTAGAAATAAATCGGTAAGGAGGAGGTGTTAGTAAGCTTCATAGCCTTACTAGGATACCGCCCTCAGCCTGCAGTCCACCAGGTTCGCGTTTTAGACGAACCTGGAACTTCAAATTGTACTTCTAATCCTCGTCTCCTTCTTGTTCTTTTAAAAGATCTTAATTTACGACAGAAATAAGATCGTAAGTTTTTTTCCAGCATCATCATCCCTGTTTCTACGACCTCCGACTCGCCTCCGTCTCTCTCTCATTACTCCACATTTTTTTTTTTTTTTTATGCGAGGAAGATGGAACCAAAGGCCACGAGCCCACAATAACTGTTCCTTCCAAGAGAAGAACAAAATACAAGAGAGAGCCAAATTCAAGATCCGATCATTTCGAGATGCCTGGACACACTGCGTTTAAAAGACTGGAGATCATAGGAAGCAGGAAATACAGACAGAGGGAGACAGTTCCAGACGTCATACTTCTTGTCCATGCTTTGAAATTTACTGCAGAAGTTAAAGATATTTTTTTCCTATGTCTTTACTCTTGAGTTTGTACTTAAGTTGGCGCTTGAGTTGGAATTTCATTTGGCACTTGAGTTGGGACCATGTTTTGCACCTGAGTTGGCACTTAAGTTTGCTCTTGAGTAGGGACTTTTGTACGTAGGTTGGCCCTTGAGTTGGAACTTAGTTTGGTGCTTGAGTTGGAACTTAGTTTGGTGCTTGAGTTGGGACTTAGGCTGGCACTTGGGTTGGGACATACGTTGGCGTTTGAGCTGAGACTTAAGTTGGAGCTTGAGTTTGGACTTAAGGTAGCGCTTGAGTTAGGACGTGAGTTCGTACTTGTGTTAGGACTTAAGTTGGTACTTGTGTTTGGACCCAAGTTGGTACCTGTGTTGGGACTTGATTTGGCACTTGAGTTTGAACTTTAGTTGCTACTTGAGATGGGATTTAAACTGACACTTGTGTTGGGACTTAAGTTGGCAATTGTAAAGTTGGCACTTGTTTTGGGACTTAAAGTGGCACTTGAGTCGGAGCTTAACACTTGAGTTGGCATTTAAGTCACCACTTGAGTTGGCACTTCAGTTGTCACTTTAAATGACAGTTAAGTTGGGCCATGTATTGGGATTTGAGTTGGGCCTTGAGTTGTGACTTGACACTTGAGTTGGCACTTGAATTGGCATTTGAGCTGACACTATTTGGCACTTGAGTTTGCACTTAAGTTGACATTTGAGTTGGCACTTTTGTTCACACTTAAGTTGGCACTTACATTGAATTTGGCACTTACGTTTTTATTTTCTCTTATCATACTTCAGAACCACAGGTGTTTAGTGATAAAGTGGACGGGCGTTTGAACCGAGTGTGAGACACAAGTGTTGTTGGCGTCACTTCATAGGCTGTTGCTTGGATTGGCTGGATTTCCCTCCATTGTCCTCCTTACTGCGATCTTGCCTTGTTCCCGCTGCACCCTCCAAAGGTATGCTATTTGGCTTCTGCTAATTCTGTACTCGTTTTACTCTAACTTGGCCCAAATTTTCCATCCCTCCAACCTGAATGCTGAGTTGTAGCAATAGATTAATGCTAGAAAATGTAAGTCACAAAAAAGTGGTATGGACAGAGAGCCGTAGCGTTGTCCGTCTCTGCCAATGACCCATGTGAAGTAAGTTGCAAAAGGACGAAAATTTGGGCCATTTACAATGAAAAAATAATATACTGCGTGATACAATGATAATCTAGGACGTTGTGGAGAGTTGAGAAGTTTGTGGTTTGCAATAGAGGGACAGGAAGACAGAGACAGACAGATAGAAGACAGACAGACGCAGGGTAAGGAGACAGACAGAGGAGACGAAGCGTCGCGTTATTATGAGTGTAGTTGACTTCATAGAACATTGCATTATAGTTGTGCCCAAACTTTAATAGCACGTCTTCTTATGTATAACCAAAGTCGTTTGACGTGTAGTGAACTAACACACACACACACACACACACACACACACACACACACACACACACACATGCAACTACATCAAACCGTTCATGCCTTACTCCACCGTGAACACAACACATCCACATACCCAACAACACCCCCCCACACACACATACATAACCACACACAACCACATACTCGTATAACCACACACACACACACACACACACACACATAACCACACACAACGACATACTCGTATAACCACACACACACACACACACACACACACACACACACACACACACACACACACACACACACACACACACACACACACACACACACACACACACTGCAACCACATCAAACCGTACACCCCTTACCCCATCGTACACACAACACATCCACATACCTAACCACACACACACACACACACACACACATACACAAACATTCTAAGATGGGCCTTGCTGATAGAGGTGTGTGTGTGTGTGTGTGTGTGTGTGTGTGTGTGTGTGTGTGTGTGTTGTGAGGTGGGCAGGTTGCCATGGTAACACAGATGCCCTGCACCAGCCAAGCTAACACCATACGTATTGCCCACTGAGTCTCGCACTTTATATAAAACATCTCTGTACTCATATCTGATCCCAATATTGCAGTTTTTTTTTTTTTTTTTTAATCACAATACGGTAAAACATACTCGAACTTGATTTTTGAAAATGATCCATGAATATTAAAGTTTTCTGTGGCAAGAAATGAAGAAGGTGTTTGGTGGTGGGGTGGAGTGGGTGTCTAGCGGTGCATTGTGGTGAGACACATACACCCACAGGCACATAATTACACAAACTTACACACACACACACACACACACACACACACACACAAATTCACACACGTACAAATACACACACGTACACTGAGGAAGGGTGAGGCAGAGACTGGCAGGGAGAGGCAGAAACGGGTGGGAAAAAGCAGGGAGAGGGAGGCAGAGCCAGGGTGAGGCAGGGAAAAGCACTGTAGTGAATATAATGTGTCTGTGTTTTTGTCTTTAGCTGTAGGCAATGACGGAGAGAGAGAGAGGGGGGGAGGGGGATCACACAGACGTTTTGATCCAGAAAAGCTGGTCAAACCTTAGCAGAAAAAATTATATCTTGGCCATAAGAAGGGATTTTTTTCATGACAGTTTTTTTTAATACACATACGATTGTGAACAGGCATAAGAGTAACTACGTACACACACACACACACACACACACACACACACACACACAAACACACACATACTCTCTCTCTCTCTCTCTCTCTCTCTCTGCTGCTCCAAGGAAAGTCATCAAACTTCACTATAGCTGTGGTACCCTCCGTCTGAACCTACTTTCTACCCACTGACCTACTCTCCCCATTCCTCTCTCATTTTCCTCAGTCTCTTCCCACTCCCCTTCCACTGCCACTCTCCCCACTTCCCTCTCATGCTCCCCACTCGCCCCATTCCTCTCACTCCTCTCACCACACCTCTCTCATTTTCTGCAATCCTTTCCCACGTCCACTCTGCCTACTCCCCCCACTCCCCTCTCACTTTCCCCACTCCCTTTCCCGTCCGACTCTCCCCATTTCAATATAGTCTTGTGTGTGGGGGGGGGGAAGAAGGGTGGCATACGGATGTGGGGGGGGCGTTGTAGAAATGCGTGTTCATGGGCGCCTACGTGTGTGTGTGTGTGTGTGTATGTGTGTGTGTGTAGAGGGTGGTTGAAGGGTGGCATACGGATGTATGGGGGGGGGGGTTATAGAACTGCGCGTGTTCATGGGCGCCAAGGGTGGCAGTACGGTAAGGTACGGAAAAAATATCATAATTCCGATAGTTTAAAAATACCGCACCGTAGTTTCGTTGCATACATAAAGAACCGTACCGTACTGGTGCCATAAAATGAAATTTCGTTCCGAACTTTCGTACCTAATTTCGTACTGTACGTCTGCCATTACGTTTCTGTGAAAATTAATCGATAATATAAATTATTTTTGCAAGCAATTCCTCGTCCAGTTTCAATACTCGCTTATTATATTTGTGTTTTTTGCTGTTAGTGGAAATTATATTTTAAGTGTGTGTGTGTGTGTGTGTGTGTGTGTGTGTGTGTGTGTGTGTGTGTGTGTGTGTGTGTGTGTGTGTGTATGTGTATGTGTGAGGTAATTGACCTAACATTTGATTTACATTCATATGGCAATGGGATTAAATAAAATTAAGGATTACTGACTTGGATTGTAGTAGAATTTTCTTTGAAAAATTGTGTTTAAATCAGACTGTGATAAAACTCAACCACTTAACGGGTCAAGTAGCAATGCTGCAGCCGGCCCTACAATAAATACCTAATCCAAATCATTATTTATATACTATTGTATAATCAAATCTATAAATTAATCACTTAACTCTGTAGGCCTACAGTGGGCAAGGAATAGACGAGATACGTATAGCAAAACAAATGTCAAATAATAGAAATATCTATCTATCTATCTATTGCCAGACGCCATAATACCGTAAGGGGTGACCATTTGACTCTGTTTTACAGGGATGGGCACTAACCCTCCACCAACCCACTTGTTGACACGTAGGGAGCACGTATGGGTTGGTTATATGGTAACCACCCAACGTTGTAAATGGTTTCTTGGCTTACAGGAAACCATTTGGCTTGTCACTCAATGTAAAGCCACCTGTGAAGGAAAGAAAAGCAATAAGAAGTGACAGGAAAGATGGGAGAAATAGGAAGAGAGGAGGACAGACAGAAAAAGAATGATAAAGGCTAAGGAAGAGGTAGGTAGCACTACATCAAGTGAGTGGATGATGGTCGCCACCACCTACCAGATTATTACCCAAGTGCTAAAATATGGTGCTGATCTCAGTGACGTGCCTTGGAAATGATGCTGGTAGCGGAATCTGAGAGGTGTCTGGATTACGAGAAAATCTGCGAGAACTTTTGCGATGTGCATACGAGGTTTTGATAAGTGGTATTCTGGAGAGTGTTGTACGACAATCTTAAGACCAACACCAGGTTGCGCCAGGGCAAGTGTTGGTCAATCAAGGAGCGGAAAGTTTCTCTATTTAACTCTGAGTAACCAATCACAGTACACCGGAGTATGACGTCATAGTGGTAGCAGACGATGTTTCCACACCGCCAATCATAATTTCCAAGACAGTATTGAAGCAGTGGAAGACCACCAAAATATTATGTACAGAAGGGCAGTGAACTTCTCAGAGGAAGAAATAAGTGCGCTGATACATATTTTTTTCGACATTGTGTCATGTAGGCTATCACCATATTTTAAATGAGTTTCTTCCTAACACTGGCTTGTTTAATCGAATTTTTGTGAACATTATATCAATAGGCGATAATTTGTTTGTAGTAAAGGCAATATTGGCCGACAATGCTAGTTTTACCACATATGTCGAAGTAGTACTTGCTCCGTTATGGTATTCTGGCATCGTCCACGACGGTCTTCTGCCACTTGTACTTATTATTTTTTGAAAAATCGCAACAGTTGTATGCACTTAAGGATTAATTGATGCATGATTTAATTCTCAGGATTTGGGGGATGTTTGAGCTACAACATATGTAAAAATAGGAGAGTCATAAGGCTTACGATGTACTTAGGGCTGCCCCTCACATGGCGCAAATCTACGAGGAGAATCGACACGGCCGCATAGGGTTTGCGCTCGTTTTCTAGGTCTCCAGAATATGCACTTAAGTGAAAAGTTGCTCTTACGCCCAAAGATGGTAGATTTGCGAGGATTTCTGAGCTTTCAGAATCCGCCCCCTGGGCAGTAGTACTGTACTTTTGTCTTACCAAGTTTAGGAAATATCATTCATCCATCCATCACCCAATCCTACGTTGCCCCATGAGGAGCGTAGGAGCCCGGGCCTAGGCAGATGGTCCTGACATTTAAGATGAGAGTGACCAGCCTCACTCATCCCTGAGTGGCATTACATGAGCAATAAACCCCAACCACCCCATGGATATAAACCTTCGCCAGCTCAGTCCGACTGGAGCGCAATAATTACCCACTAAACCACCAGGCGCCAAAATTTGGTTATATGGTTACCACCCAGCACTGTAAATGGCTTCCTGGTGTACAGGAAACAATTTGGCTTGTCACTCAGTGTAAAGTCACCCACAGGTAGAAGGAAGAGGAAAGAATGATGGAAAGAAAGACGGAGGAGGGAGTGTAAAGTTACCCGACGGCAGAAGGACGAGGAAAGACTGAAGGAAAGAAAGACAGAAGAGGATGGAAGAAAAGAAGGATGGAGGAGAGGAAAGCGCAGACACCCGAGGGCAGCCACTACATCGAGCGAGTGGTACTGTATTTAATAACCATTATCATATGCTTCTCGTAATTACTTACATGTCTCCCATCTAAAAGTATACACTATTCTATGTTCATTATAGCTTGACCAGAAATATTACCTTATAAGTCTGTAACACACACACACACACACACACACACACACACACACACACACACACACACACGCTAAAACATAAGGTTATATCTTAAAACATTGGTCAGGGAAACAATTAGGTTATCCTATCTACAAGTCAGTATTTGTCATCTGGATTATTCTGGACAGTGGACAGTCACATTGGAATAATTAAGCACGGCAATGGGTACGGAAAAGGCACGGAAAAAAAAGGAATTTCGTACCGTACCGTACTTAAAGAAATGTCGTACCGTAATTTGGCACCGTTCTTACTGGTGAAAAAATACCATACCGTACCGTACTTCCCTACAGTACCGTCCCGTACTTTTGGGGCGCCTACGTGTGTGTGTGTGTGTGTGTGTGTGTGGAGGGGGGAGGGGAGAGGAAGAGGAGGAGGAGGAATTATAGAGGAAAGAGTACATAAAGAGAAGAATGCAAGGAAGGTGGAAGGAAGAATGTGGAAAGGGGCCGAGAGGAGAAAGAAAAGATGAAGTTAAGGGGTATATGGAAAAGAGAATGGAACAGAGAGGGATACATGAGAGAGAGGGGAGAGAGAAAGAGAAACAACAGGAAAGGGAAGGAAAAGAAAGCAAAAGGGAAAAAAGAGGAGATGAAAGGGGGAAAGGAGGTAGGATACAGGAAAGAACACAGACGACATAAGAAAGAGGAAGTGTAAGGAGATGTCGAAAAGAGAAGAAGAGGGAAAGAAATACACGGGGAAAAGGGAAAGAAGGGAGAGAAAGAGAAGTGAGAAAGAAAAGAGAAAAACGTGAAAGAAAAGATAAAGGGAAAAAAGGAGGGAAAGGAGAGAGGAGAGGAAAGGAGAGAAGAGAGGAAAGAAGAGACACGAAAGTGGGAGGAGAGAAGAGAAAGAGAGGAGGAAAGAAGAAAAGAGAAGGGTGGTGAGAAAATTGACTGAGGTGTAAAGTGGGGAAGCGATTAGAGAGAGAGAAAGGAAGGGGAGAGAGGGTAATGGGGGGGGGAAGGATTACAGGAGAGAGAGAGAGGGGGGGGGACAAATAAAGACACTGAACGATAAACAACGGCACAGTGACGAAGGCATGAGAGGAATTGCAGAACCTAAATTTTTTGCATCATTTCGTTCTATTTTTTTTATCTCTTTATCGTCGTTTTTTCTTGTCTCAGTCAGCTCCAACCTCCTCCTCCTTGCTTATCTCTCTCCTCTCCTCCTCCTCCATTAACCTAGTAAGCATTCTCTATTTTCAACTCTCTTCTTTCATCGTTCCTCTGCGCCCTTGTCATGGACAGAGAAACCTGGACAGGTGAGGCGAGGCAAATGTCATATTTTCTCTTTTCCCCCGGCTTGTCCGTCACTCTTCGTTCACGACTCCTTTCCCCCATCCCCCCACCCCCATCCCGTTTACCCTCTCTTCATAGCACCTGCCAGGCTGCACTCCCCCTCCCCCCTTCCCTGCCCCCATACACACCAGTTCGCTAATCCGCCGACCTTGAACCGTGTGTGTGTGTGTGTGTGTGTGTGTGTGTGTGTGCGCATCCTTGACACAAGCAACTCCCTACATTTTTTTATCACAACCCATCCCTCCCTCTTCCCTACGGCTACTCTGCTATCACACACACACACACACACACACACACACACACACAATGAGAAGCTCGTCTTCATTCTTCGTATACGCAGCTGCTCTCTCTCTGTTTTTCAAGATTCTTTAGGAATGAATAGTAATGTCAGTGCAAAGTATGCCTTTATTATTGTGATATAAGTATTGCAAAATAAAACTTAGGAATATATTTAGAGAAAACAACTGCAGTAGGCTGGTTGGCCCATGAGAGGCGACTCCTCCTGATTTTGGATCTGCATACGAGAGAGAGAGAGAGGTGAGGAGTGACCATTTGTCCCCCCATCTCTCTCTCTCTCTCTCTCTCTCTCTCTCTCTCTCTCTCTCTCTCTCTCTCAATAATCGGTAGCAGTGAATAATAATGTCAGTGCAAAGCATGCCTTTACTGTGATATAAGCATTACAAATTAAAACACTGGAACATATTAGAGGAAACAACTGCAGGAAATCCTCTCGAGACGTCAGCATGTGGAACTGTCATTATTTCCCTGCGGGCCAATTAACGTCCACCTTCATACTTGCCTACTCCCTTCTGCCACAGTTTTCGCCAATTCTCCTCATCTTTACTTTCCAATTCAGAGCATGCTATTTGTTATGATAATAATTGCACACACACACACACACACACACATATATATATATATATATATATATATATATATATATATATATATATATATATATATATATATATATATATATATATATATATGAGGCATGTATACACACTATGTATAAATATGTCTGAATGCATGCATGTACGCCCTCCGGAGCGACGGGGTAGGGGTTGTGTGTGTGTGTGTGTGTGTGTGTGTGTGTGTGTGTGTGTGTGTGTGTGTGTGTGACCCTATAGAAACCGTACTCTCCCTACATACCAGTCTCCTCCCAACAGTGTTTTTCCCTCCTCCTTACCGATTTATTCTCCAAACGACTCATTACTATCCCCTGGTTGGCTTCCTATGTCTTCATATCGTCATCGATTGCATGAGTAGAATATAGTAACGGAGCAGAAGCAGAAATAAATCGGTCAGGAAGAGGTGTTAGTAAGCTTCCTAACAGTAAAATACCCCCGCTAATACCAATACACCGGTCCTGTATGAGACAGCCCTAGCGTGGTACCTTATAGATGAAATTGATACAGTATTATAGATGTAACTTTTCCTTTTCCGTCTTTCCTATGAAATTTCCATATCAGTTATTCCATGCTACTTGGTGGTTTTTCTCACTTTTTCCTGCCAGTTTTAACTGGAGGGTTTGGAGGCGGTGTGAACCTTCTTGCTTTACTATCTTTACCCTTCAGCATGTAGAGTTAGATCTCGTAGTCATAGTCTATTCTGTAACAAACAGCCTCGAAAGGACGATAAGGTCTGTTGCTGTTTGCTTTCCTTTGTACTCCTTTGTGTGTTCAGTATGGACGGTGGGTCTTAGTGCCAAAGTGGAGACATGTGGAGATGTATGAGAGAGAGAGAGAGAGAGAGAGAGAGAGAGAGAGAGAGGAGGCAAACACAATGCTAAAAGATAGAATGACAAGACAGAAATAATGAGAGAGAGAGAGAGAGAGAGAGAGAGAGAGAGAGAGAGAGAGAGAGAGAGAGAGAGAGAGAGAGTTTTCTTTCTCGTCTTCCTCTCCAAAAAACGAGGCTATACTTCGTAAATGTGCAGAATCTCTCTCTCTCTCTCTCTCTCTCTCTCTCTCTCTCTCTCTCTCAGAGTTGTTGGTAGGAAGTTGTGCTGGAGATTAACATAAGAGAGGATAACTGCAGTAGGCCGGTTGGCCCATGCTAGGCAGCTCCTAGAAGAGTAACTGAACTACTAGAATGAGATAAGGATAGCAAAGAAGAAGGCTCTCCCCCGCCCTCCAAACCCTCCAGCCGAAGCCGGCAGGAAAAAGTCAGAAAGAACACCACGCAGTATAGAAAAACTGGCGTGGACTGTTTATAGGAAAGTGTGAAAGGAGAATAGAGACTATTATAGTGTAACCTGAGAAGGGAAAAGAATGAATTAGTATTGGTTATGAGATTTTTTTTCTATACCCACCCCTTATTTGTCATATGCTTATCTAGCCTATGCTTGAAACTCTCAATGGAAGAGGCAGCAACTACTTTACTAGGTAGCTTATTCCATTCATCTACTACTCTATTGCAAAACCAGTCTCTACCCTGTTCTTAACTAGCATTAGTAGGGCCACATTTGGACTGCGTAGTGCAGTTTTGGTGTTCTTGCTGTGGAGTGGATGTTGATTCGTTGGAAAATGTGCAGAGAGGAGTGACAGGAATGATGCATGACGTCCGGAACCTGTCATGTGGGGGCGGACTGAGGAAACTACTGTGGAATCGCCCCCCAGGAGTGTGGGGGGGACTTGATTGAGGTGTTTGAGTGGATGAAGGGTGTAAATAGGGGAGATGTCGGCAGGGTGCTTGAGGTGAGCATACAGGATGGAACTGGAAATGGTGGTTTCAAGCTAGAAAGGTTCCGTTTCGGTGGGGAAATAGGTAGAGGTTGGTTTGCTAATGGAGTGGTGGACGAGTGGAGTAGGCTACCTAGTGGAGTAGTTGCTGCCTCTTCCATTGAGAGTTTCAAGCATAGGCTAGATAAGCATATGACTAATAAGGGGTGGATATAGAAAAAAGAGCCTTCTTTGCTATCCTTATCTCATTCTAGTAGTTCAGTTACTCTTCTAGGAGCTTCCTAGCATGGGCCAACCGTCCTACTGCAGTTGTCCTCTCTTCTTATGTTCTTGTGTACATACAGACATGCGTAGAAATACGTGTATACATCCATACGTACACACAGGTAAAAATCAGGTGGAATATTGACTAGTAAATATTTTTCTATTCCATCTATCCATACATACATACATAAACATACAGACATAAACCAACTCGATCTCTGTCTGCATCTGCGGTTTCTCTAATGCATCAGTCCTTACATAACCATCCAGCCTTCCATCTCTTCACCATCCATCAGATCAGCCACACACACACACACACACACACACACACACACACACACACACACACACACACACACACACACACACACACACACACACACACACACACACACACACACACACACACACACACACACACACACACACACACACACACACACACACACACACACACACACACACACACAAACTCGTCAATATCCTTCAACCCGCAATAAAACTCACATGTCGAGCAAACAGTTCAACCTCCTCCTTTGCGGTATTGAGAGAGAGAGAGAGAGAGAGAGAGAGAGAGAGAGAGAGAGAGAGAGAGAGATGCAATTTGGATTTTTTAGTATAAGATGGATTGTTCTTTCGTCTTTCTCTCTCTCTCTCTCTCTCTCTCTCTCTCTCTCTCTCTCTGTCAGTCCATATATCTATCTATCTATCTATCTGTGTATAACTATTTGTCTATTAATCTACCTTTCTTCATTGTTTCTCACTTCTTCCTTCTTCGTTTATACTCTGGCTATTTCTTAATTTTTTTCCCTCCTCTCTTCCCTCCCCCTCTCCCTCCTCCATACCTCCCTCTCCCTCCCTTAATCCCTCTTGTTGTCTTAATCTCCCTCCTCCTCCTCCTTGGCCTCTCTCTCTCTCCTTCACTTTCTCCTTCCTTCCTTTCTCTTCATTCTTTTCTTTTCTTTTCGTCTCCCTCTTTCATCCATCCTTTCTTCCTTCGGTAATTTGGTTTGCTGTTCTCATTCGTCTCCATAATCTCTCTCTCTCTCTCTCTCTCTCTCTCTCTCTCTCTCTCTCTCTCTCTCTCATTATTCCATTCTCCATTTCTTTCTTTTTCTTCCTTTCACCTCCTCCCAAACATCCCTTTCTCACCTACCCTTCTCTCTCACACCCTTCCATTTCACCATCCCTCCATTTTGCCTCCTTCCCTCCACTACCCCACCTTCCCTCCACTTCCTCCTCCTCTCCTTCCCTCCCCCCACCGTGCTAATCCCTCCCCCACCTCCCTAATCCCACCCCCACCCGGTCAGTACCCAGAAATGAAAGGAATGTTACACAGACTCTATTTTCCTTTTGTGTACCTGAGATGTAAAGAAAAATGGGTGACAGGCCTAAACCATCAGAGAGAGAGAGAGAGAGAGAGAGAGAGAGAGAGAGAGAGAGAAAGAGAGAGACAAGTACCGTGAACCATTTAGCATTCACATAAGAACATAAGAAGAGAGGATAACTGCAGTAGGCCGGTTGGCCCATGCTAGGCAGCTCCTAGAAGAGTAACTGAACTACTAGAATGAGATAAGGATAGCAAAGAAGAAGGCTCTCCCCCGCCCTCCAAACCCTCCAGCCGAAGCCGGCAGGAAAAAGTCAGAAAGAACACCACGCCGTATAGAAAAACTGGCGTGGACATTTTACAGGAAAGTGTGAAAGGAGAATAGAGACTATCATAGTGTAACCTGAAAAGAAAAAATTATGAATTAGTATTGGTTATAAGATTTTCTTTTTTCTATATCCACCCCTTATTAGTCATATGCTTATCTAGCCTATGCTTGAAACTCTCAATGGAAGAGGCAGCAACTACTTTACTAGGTAGCTTATTCCATTCGTCTACTACTCTATTACCAAACCAATTTCTACCGATTTCCTTACTGAAACGGAATTTTTCTAGTTTGAAACCATTATTTCTAGTTCTATCCTGTATGCTCACTTTAAGTACCTTGCTAATATCGCCCTTATTTATACCCTTCATCCACTTAAACACCTCAATTAAGTCTCCCCTTACTCTACGCCTCTCTAGCGAATGCAGACTATAGTCTTTTCAGTCTGTCTTCATATGACAGGTTCCGGACGTCATGTATCATTTTTGTCATTCTTCTCTGTACATTTTCTAACGAATTAATATCCATTCTATAGTAAGGACACCAAAATTGTACTGCGTAGTCTAAATGTGGCCTTACTAATGCTAGATAAAGTTTCATTATTACTTTAGATGATCTATGTGGCCTTACTAATGCTAGATAAAGTTTCATTATTACTTTAGATGATCTATTTCATTATTACTTTAGACCCGACCACCACCACCCCCACTGTCCTAATCCCGGAGTTTAAACGTAGATAAGACCTCATTTGACCTTTGTTACGCCTCCCCTGACCTTTGTTCCGCTTGAGACGCTGAAGGGGACGCTGTAGGAGGTCAAGATTTATAGGGGGGGGTGAAGCGAAAATGACCCTAGGGAAGACAAATTACTTGGAGGTGAAAAGACTGAAGGTGTTGAGATTGTAAAGTTTTGAGAGAGAGAGAGAGAGAGAGAGAGAGAGAGAGAGAGAGAGAGAGAGAGAGAGAGAGAACATGACCAATTCAGAGAAACAGATAAAAGAAATACTGGGTTAACAGAGAGAGAGAGAGAGAGGGGGGGGGGAGAGAGAGAGAGAGAGAGAAGGTCATTGGTGTGGACGTGAAAACAAACAATGAGTGTGAAGTGGTGGACCTTATCTGGGGCCTCATCTGTGTGTGTGTGTGTGTGTGTGTGTGTGTGTGTGTGTGTGTGTGTGTGTGTGAGAGAGAGAGAGAGAGAGAGGGGAAGCAAAAGACTTTAACCTGCTGACGAAGCCACAGGTGAACGTGGGTTATCAGGAAGAGAGAGAGAGAGAGAGAGAGAGAGAGAGAGAGAGAGAGACAGACAGACAGAGAATTAAGCAGTAAAATCTAAACAAATACTTTAATAATAATAATAACAATAATAATAATAATGCGTTTAAGTCTTTCAGCTAGATTTGTAAATGTATGTAGCGCTTTATGTATTTATGTAGCGGGTTTGTTTCTCCATAAATCCCATTACTGTAAATTAACGTTGATATTGTTGTAGTAATATTATTTTGGCAACTCACAAGGGAATATTATTATTGCTTAGGATATTCGCACATATTTGTAGACGCACACGTATACACACAAAGGCGTACACACAGGCATATTGTAATAGTGTACATATGATTAATTACACGTACATTTTCTACACACACACACACACACACACACATACACACACACACACACACACACACACACACACACACACACACAGGTAAAATAGGTGAGGTAGGCAAGGTACACGTGGGTTATCAGGTAAATCTCAGGGGCGGTCTTCCTCCCCTGGGGTGTTGGGTGGGGGGAGGCCCTGGGGGTGTTTGGAAGGGGGTAGTTGAGGAGGAAGGAGGGATAGAGAGGGAGGGGGGGGGAGAGAGGTGAAGTGGAGGGAGTGGAAGACAAAATGGGAGGTAGAGGTGGGGAGGAAGCTAGGGAAGGGAAGTGGGGAGAGATTGTGGGGGAGAGAGAGAAGGAGAAAATGTTATAGAACTACAGATAGATATATAGACAGATAGGTAGACATGGATAGGTAGATGGATAGATAGATAGGTTTAAAAATAGCTAGATAGATAAATAAATATAGATATTAATAGACAGCCTGGAGCACTATAATCACATGGGGTTCAGCCTCACACCTTACTTCACACCTGCCTCCACCCCACCCCACCCCACCCTACCCCCGGGAATACCTCTCATTAACACCTCGCCTCACCTCTTGTGGGACTACCTTTCTGACTGACACCTTTTGTTTTGAGAAAGCAGTAGTTTAACTTAGCTGATCCTCAATGATTTTCAGTCTTAAGTATTGTTATAAGGGGTGACAGGCATATATATATGTTTTTTTTATAGCATTGCAGCCCAGCTTTGCCACCAAAACCCAGTACTTGAAATCAGCTGGATGTCCATAAGATACATCGCATACAGTATATTTATTCCCTGCCACAGTGGGGTTAGGGGAAGGCTGGCCAGCATCCTGAATGGCAATGTAATCAGCAAACCTCAACTGTGCCTCAGATCTAAGCCCTGACTGGCCCCATCCTGCCGCAGTGCCTTCACCCACTACATCACTAGGCGTCAGCTATACTCAGGTCATTTTATCTAGGCGTAGACTTGCCATCTTGAATGTTGAGCTGTAACAGATCATCATCATGGCGCTAATAATGAAGTTCTGTGGATGGGATGTTGAACCCTAGTACAGTTGTCCTCTGCCACTGAGCTATGACAATTACTGTATGCTGAGAATGAACAAAAATCTTTATGGATTTAAAGTGTGAACTACACACTATACTTTTGTTGCCCTAACTTGGCCTAGGTTTTTGTCTTTTTGCAGCTTATATCACACAGTTCAGTGGCAGAAAAATACAGTGCAGTGGCTTTGCATCCTTTTCATAGCACTTCATATCTTCTTTGCTATCCTTATATCATTCTAGTAGTTCAGTTACTCTTCTAGGAGCTGCCTAGCATGGGCCAACCGGCCTACTGCAGTTATCCTCTCTTCTTATGTTCTTATAACGGAATTTTTCCAGTTTGAAACCATTACTTCTAGTTCTATCCTGTATGCCCACTTTAAGTTCTGTACCTTGCTAATATCTCCTTTACTTATTCCCTTCCTTCACTTAAACACCTCAATTAAGTCTCCCAATACTCTAAGTCTTACTAGTCGGTGCAGATTTAGTCTTTTTTAGTCTGTCTTCATGTGACAGGTTCCGAACATCATGTATCATTTTTGTCATTATTCTCTGTACGTTTTCAAGCGACTTTATATCCATTCAATAGTACGGACACCAAAATTGCATGGCGTTGTCTAAATGTGGCCTTATTAATGCTAGATAAAGTTGCAAAATTGCTCCTCGATATAAATCGTAGGAGCCTATTTGTTTATTTCTAGCATCAATACACTTCTGCCTAGGCTGAGGTCTTACTAACCCTAACTCCTAGATCTCTCTCGCATTCCGATTTACTAATTACTTTGTTATCTAAGTTGTATGTAGTATCTTCCATGGTCTTGCCTACGTTCAGTACTGTACAGTTTTCAAAATCTGACAGTGAATTACCCACAAAATTTGTACAAGTGGCACCATTGGATTGTCAAGGCCAACGTCAGTCGTCATCGCCGCGCGAGGGCAGCACATACAAGGATGACTCCACGCTGCTTGCCTGTCACCATCACGCGAGGCTGATGCAGTGACATGGTGATTTTCAACACGTTGCGCAACTTGATGCCCAGTGTGTACGGGGCTTAACGTGGAGGCAACGCAAGAACAAGACAGAGAGAGAGAAAAAGACGAAAAGACAATGATCAGTATAAAGATTCGTCGAAGTTACATATGGCTCCCCTCTATTTTATGGGAGTTTCCCTTGTTGCAAGCCCCGCCCCCAATGCGGCGCCCATCAGTCTGCCACTACCTATAAAACCCCCATGCCAGCAGCCCAGGGTCAGTGAGCCTCAGTGTCGCTCTTGCTAGGGTTGGGTGTATATCTCCGAGGGTTAGCCCATGGCGCCAAGGCGTCTCCACTCGCATGATCGTATCTGCCACACCAACGGTTACCTTACCCCCTCCCTCGCCTTCAGTCACCTAATGTCGGGTGGGGTGTGTGAACGTGTGATGCCCAGCTCCGCGGTGCCAGGCTGTCTTGTTACCCACACCATACCAGGCTCATTGTGATAGAAAGCGTCAGGAGAAAATACACTGAGGTGGTTTGGCCATGTGGAGAGGATGGAGAGCGAGAGACAAGCGAGGAGAGTGTATGTGAGTGAGGTGGAGGGTGGGAGGAGAGGGAGGGGAGGCCTAAGATGAGATGGAAGGATGGGATGGAGGTATGTGAGAGAGAGGGGGGGTGAGTCAGTGGCGTATCCAGGAAATTTGCCAGGGGGGGGGGAAACACTTGGAATATTTCCCCATAATATGTCACCACAAACTTTCCTAGATTTGATGTTTTATGTCATCAGAAATAAATTGACATCATTACTGTCGCATTTGTTCCAATGTCTTAAAGAAAAACTATCTTTTCCCCACATATTGACAGCTTTCTTGAAGTTACTTTAAGTTAATAGCTAATAATCCTTTCAGAGGACAAGCATGTAAAAACACTCAGTACATAATGTTACCAGAGGTCTACTATTTCATTAGAGAGAAAATGGAAACACCAGCAATAAATTAGAAGGCACTGGAGTTGCCCTAGCAAAGACATCTCCATGTCACTAGTATCCTTGGTCATCAGGGTACTCTCGTAGATGGTAGTATTATCGATACCTGCATGCTAACTTCCCTCCGTTCTACCTCAAAATATATATTTTTTTCTCGGTACCACAAATTTCTTGAGCACTTTTAGTACTGAAAAAATGACTGTCAACGCTATACTCTTGGTGCATCATTTACCTGCTATCTCTATCTCTCTGTGCATATAAGGAATTACAGCTGTTTTGCGTAATAACCTATGAAATTATAATGAATTATACCACACATCGGCACAGCAAGTACCATACGAGATGCAATGGCGTCCATACTATCTGTTTATGTTCGGAAATAAACCCTGTATTTTGATTGGCTGCTGGAAGAAAAATAGCGGAATGGATGGGCCAATGAAAACTCGAGATCTGGCGTGAGTGTCCCGAACACACACACTTTCCCACATTCGTATCGTTTTTTTCTATTTTCCTTTGCGGTTCTCTCTCTCTCTCTCTCTCTCTCTCTCTCTCTCTCTCTCTCTCTCTCTCTCTCTCTCCACTTAGCACATATGCATAAATTCAAACCCGCTGCTGCAGCCACCCCCAGTCTGGTATTCTGTTTTGCACTACTGTTGTGGTGGTAGGCAGTAGAAATTCTGTTTTCCACTACTTATTCTTTTAGTTTGATTCTCACTGGCTCAGGCATCAGGGGTGGTGCATACGTCAAGACTGACCTAAGTAAAAATACATCTGCTGGGATTAAACTGTCTTAATCCTTGACTCAGGTGACCACGCCACCTGCCCCTCTCAGCAGGGAATGATTTTCATATCACCTGAACTGTACTGTGCTGCATTGAAAGGATTTTTCCATTAAGGAAAAAAAAAAAAAAACGGCGTAGAGCAATTCATCTTGAAAATTCTCACCTAGAAAAGTGGGGGGACAAAAGATACTCTGTCCCCCAGGCTCCAAAAAGTGGTGGTGGGGGGGGGAAGCAAGTCCCCCTGTCCCCCACTCAAACGAGGCCCCTGGCACACCTTACCGTGTATAATGTACAGTAGTCTGAGGTGATCAAAATGGCTTCATGCAGTCTTCGAAAATTCTGCTTGTTTCAGTTGTGTGTAATAATTGTGCAGTTTTTGTTTGCAACTGGCTACAGTTGAGGGGACAGGAAGGCCATTTTTACACCTCATGAGGCTTCAGGTGCAAAACATCATTACAGCTCTAATATTAACCACGTCATCTACGGTGACACGGGAAATTGTTAACTTATAAATGGTCATTTTTTCCCCAAGGGTTTTATTATATTTAGCTTTCAGTTTCAAAGGAAATTATTGCTTCCACATAAAATTTTTGGAAACAGATAATATTGTTTAATATACAGGTGGTAAAATTAGGAAAATTGTATTGTCATACAAGAACTATGCCAAAAATCCCTTTCAGCATTTCCCCCAAATATTCCCAGGGGGGGCAAAGTGCCCCCCAGCCCCCTCAGTGGCTACGTGTATGGGGTGTGCTGTGGGGGAGGGCAGTGAAATGGCGGGGGACAGGGCGATAAGGAGGCGGTATGTTTGTTCTTACGGGATGGAGTCGTCATGCTATAGACAGTTAGATATATTGGTGTAGTGTTAATAACTGTTCTTTATTCTTCATTTTATTTTGTATTAACCTCGTCATCCTTGTTCTTATTGTTTTTATAATGCTGAAAAGTATGGGGAAGACTGTAGGCCTATCATGTATTAAGCAGTGTAGCTCGGCCTTATTACACTCATTTCCTCTCCTCCTCCTTCTCCTCCTACTCCTCCTCCTCCTCCTCCTCCTCCTCCTTCTCCCCTTCTTGCCTCTCCTGTTCTCTCCTCCTCCTCCTCTTCCGTCTTTTTTCCTCCCTTTTCTCCTCCTCTTTCTCCTTTCCTTGTCTTCCTCTCCATTCCTCTTTCTCTTTATCATTTTCCACTTCCTCCTCCTTCGCGCTCTTCTCCCTCTTTCTCTTTTCCTCCTCATCCTCATCCTTCTTTTCATCATTTCCTTCTTCCTTTTTCTCCTCCTCCTCCTCCTCCTCTTGGGTATAAGGAAGAGTTGTCTTATTTGGGAGACATGTTATGTGCTGGAGGTGGGACTGGAGCTAGGTCTGTGGCCAGAGTGAGGAGTGGTTGGAAGAAGTTCAGGGAGCTGTTGCCTCCCCTGACATTGAGAGGGCTCTCCCTCCATGCTAGGGGACCTTTGTATGCAGCATGTGTTAGCAGTGTAATGCTGTATGGTAGTGAGACCTGGGCAGTAAAGGAAGACGAGATCTGTAGGCTCAAATATACAGAAATGACAGTGATTAAAAGGATGTGTAGTGTGTCCCTGGATGTGAGGTCTGGGGGGCTGGTTTATGACTGAAGAGTTGAGAGGAAGGTTGGGACTGGAGTGTATTGGTGTTGTGGTGATGAGGGGTAGATTGAGATGGTTTGGGCATGTGAAGAGGATGGAGGATGACAGTTGGGTGCGGAAAGTGTGAAGTGTGAACGTCGGGGGTAGGAATGTGAGAGGCAGACTGTCACACTTCTAATAGCACTTGAGCTAACTGAGGAGGGAAATACCACTTTTGAATGTATGCTGTTTTTTTTTTTTTTTTAAACCTGAGGTACCTGTACTGATGCTGTATTACTTGACGTAGTGTATGTCAGCATCTATTATGCACTAGTGTGAGCCTGAGTAACATCATGTAGTGTTTGCCTAAATATAACTTTTAGATGGACCATTTGCAGAGAAAGTTACTTTGAATTAGTTTTTGTAAGCCTGTGACTGCTAGTAATTGTTTTAGTTTTATAAAATGCTTTGGTGTTAGCATGAATAAAAACTGCAGTGGATCAGGTCTGGTCAAAGGGTTAAATGGTGTAGGGGGCACAGGAAGGCTTGATAGCAGCTCTTCCTTAACAGCCTATCTATCCATCTATCTATCTATTGCCAGACGCCTTAATCCCATAAGGGGTGGCCACAAACAAATCGCCTCCATATCGCCCTGTCCCCTGCCATTTCACTGTCCTGTCCCCAGCTCACAACCCCCTCTCTCATATACAACCCTCCCTCATAACAACCCTTTTTGTATATTACACGTCAACATTGTGTACTGTTATTTATGGTGCTTGTATAGTAATAGTGTTGGCATCAGTAATATACAAAAGCACACTGAGATGAGATGTGCACAATAAATGGCTCAAAAAGTGGTGTTGAGAAATATCCAAATCCACCAAGAATACAACTGTAAATGACAATGTTGTACTGATTATGAAAATTGATTTTGCAGGATGAAGGAAGCAGAAGAGAAAGTCTAAAAGATAACCAAAGAGACGAAAGATGTGGCTAAGGTGATGCAAGAAGGCGGCAGTCTGGTGAGTAAACTGAAGAACAAGGTGAAGATGGTGCAGAGAGGGAGCCAGGATACAAAAAGCCTTTGTTACAAGTAAGGCCCAGTATTTTATTCTGTCTATCTACCTATCTACAGCCAGACAAATAAGACATTATTTTTTCCATCTATCTGTTGCCAGATACCTTAATCCCGTAAGGGGTGCCAACTAACAAACTGTCTCCATGTTGCCCTGTCCCCTGCCATTTCACTGCCCTTCCCCCAGCGTACACCCCAGTCTCTCATATAACTCTCCACTCCATCCCTGCATCTCATCCTTGGTCTGCCCCTCCCTCTGCCCTCGTCCACCTCACTCACACACACTGTCCTAGCTAGTGTCTCAGTCTCCATCTTCTCCACAAGGCCAAGCCACCTCTGTTTATTACCCTAATATTTTCTATCACATTATTTTATTTACCATAAGGAAATCAGATGGAGGGTGAGAGACTGACGAGGAGAGTGTATGTGATTGAGGTGGAGGGGGGAGGAGGGGAGGCCGAGGTGAGATGGAAGGATGGGGTGGAGAGATATATGAGAGGGGGGGTGTGAGTTTGGAGCAGGGGAGTGAAATGGCGGGAGACAGGGCGACATGGAGGCGATTTGTTTGTGGCCACCCCGTACGGGATTGAGAAGTCTGGCAATAGATAGATAGATAGATTTTCCATTATGTGCTTGAAATCCAACTTGTGGGGGAGCCATTGGACTTACCAGATTATCGGCTTTATCGGATCGGGCTTCCCACATTGATCTGGTGTAGAGAGGGTCTGCTGTATCATTCTTTTTCTGTGTCTGTTCTTCTGTCTTCCTGTTCTGTCTTTCCCATGGTAAAATAACTCCAACAGGCAGACTCTTGCACACGTCGGGTGGTAAGCTCCGCCCACCATCCCTCGTGACATCACATAGATAAAGTTTCATTATTACTTTAGATGATCTATTGCTCACGCAATCGTATTATGGGATATCTAAACACGATAACCTTGGTGCATCTCTCCCTCTCCTCCGGAACCTGCAGTGTCACACCCTCAAAACCAGTCGTGGTCAGCATCTCCACTGCCTCCTGACTTCCTACTGTGACGTAAGGTCTCTGCCTACCTTCCTTAAACAGGACCTCGAACCGTCGATATGCAAGTCCAAGCTTCACCGTCCAGAGTAGTTTTTGGTGATAATTTAGGTCAGTGTTGGTGGGGAAGAGAAGCCTCACTCTATTCCTTGGGGTGGCCTCGTCATGGTCCTGGCTAGGCATTGCTCCTGACCCACGTGGTGTAGTCAGCTGCACTCCAGCTGCCTTCCCCGTATCACATGGTATAGTAACACCTCCATCTACCCCACACGACTTATTCTTTACCTTTTTGTTGTCTCTGTCCTCTTCTTCATCACTCGCTTCCCTCTCGCTGCCGCGTATCATCCTCTTTCTCTTCTCTCTTGTACTGATGACCTCCGTAAACCCGGTATCCATACCTATTTCTTCCTCGTTGTCACCCAAGGGGGCCTCCCTTCCCTCGTTCATGGCCATGGCACTAGCCATTTCAGGGGACGTTGGTTTTGTAGTGCATCCGATCAGTTTCAACTCAGTTGTTAAATTACTGTGTGATGAAGCGCTCTGGGAAGCACGTCTGCCTGCCGCGGAGGTCAAGGACAGAATGAAGAGGGTGTATGTAGGTGAAGTGGAGGGAGGGAGAGGGAGGGGTAGACCGAGGATGAGGTGGAGGGATGGAGTTGAGAGGTATATGGGAGGGGTGAGTTTGGGGGAGGGTAGTCAAATGGTGGGTGACAGAGCGACTTGGAGACGTTTTGTCTGCGGCCACTCTGTGCGGGATTAGGGCGTCGGGCTATAGATAGATAGATAGATCTATCGGTGGATAAGTCAATAATTATATGGTGTCACGGTAGGGTCAGGCTCCATATTACCTCACCCTTACCAGCTTACTTCGGCATTTGTCAGGTTAATATACATAATACATTCACTGTTATGTCCATCCATCTCTCTCATTCTCCTCATCTCACCCTGTTTACTCCCCTCTCATCATCATCATCATCATCATCATCATCATCATCATATTTCCCAGTTCTGTATTATATAACCATCTTTTTTTTTTTTTTTTTTTTTTTTTTTTTTTTTTTTTTTTTTTTTTTTTTTTACATAAATGTAAGATGTGTTGTACTTCATGAATATAGGATATGGCTGTATGATAGGCCAGCCAGTTGCAAGTAATGGTGTGTGTGTGTGTGTGTGTGTGTGTGTGTGTGTGTGTGTGTGTGTAATTCACCGGGTCGGTCGGGATCACTTGATGGTCGTGATCGTCAGCTTTTACCCTCCCGGAAGGGAGCTGAGAGCTCATATAGTCCGATCTAAGGGCAAGGCTGTGACCACACACGCACACACCAGTCCCCTTGCTCAAGGGGGACAGTAGCCACCCACTTCGTCAGTGAAACTTTTCGCAACGTGTGTGTGTGTGTGTGTGTGTGTGTGTGTGTGTGTGTGTGTGTAAACTTAACCCATTAGCTGTGGTGGCTTCTCTTCAGTTAACATAAAATCGCTTACTGTATGCTGAAGTATATATACATATATATTTATTTTCCGGTCACAGCGTTCATCTAGCACGTCATATACTGTTCAGTTCTGCCGAGTTGCTCTTAGCTGAACATATCGATGTAACGTTAGCCAAAACAAAATGCCGTCTTTGTAACTAATTCGCATCTTACAGTTTCGATATCTAATCTCATTGTTCGTACATCACGATACTTTAGGCAGACAAGAAAATAATCTACCGAAATAGAAAACGCTAGTTACATGGATAACTGATATATTTTTCGTTCCTGGACTAGGCACATTTTACCCCTCCTATTCTGTCCTACTTTAGCCTAAACCAACCCATCCTAACCTACTTTTCTCTGCCCTACACTACCCTACCCCAGCCTACCCTGCCCTAGCGTTCCCTACCCTATCCTACCGCTGAGGTCTCCTGTAGGGATACTCGTTCTTCGGTTTTTGCCCGGCTTAGGGAGGTGGAGGAGATTAAGGTGTTGGACATCCGTTCTGGGGGCGGAGAGACTTACAACATTCCTTTGTCTTGGTGTAAACTTTGGTCTACCCTTTCCCTGTCATGACACTTCTCCGGAGTCGATAATATTCCCCATGCAGTGCTGATGTACCTGGATGATGAAGCAGTGTCCTTCCTCCTGAGTCTTATAAATAGAATTTGGAGAGATTCGTCCACTCCTGCTTCTTGGCGGGGGCTGTTGTCCTACCGTTTCACAAGCCAGGTATTGCAGGTCACCATCTTGGTTTGCGTGGTAGGTTGCCTTTACTGATTATGGAATTTTTCCGTATTGGTGCCACCTTGTTTCCCTCATATCCTCAAGAGGAGGAGTGCCTCAAACTAGTGTCCTTAGTGTCACCGTCTTTGCTAAAGTTCAGGAAGATTTTGTTGGCTCTGTTCCGGAGGGAGTGTCTGCCTCGCCGTATCCTCGCTATCCACATCCGTTTGGGTACAGGGTGAAGGCTGCCATGGGGGATGTGGATGTTCCAACCTTTCTTGTTTGTCCTGTGCGTGTACCAAGGATGGCTCCTGGCTCCTCTCAGCGGTGCAACCGTGTGTTTACTTTCCTGAGAGAGGGGCCTTTCTTTCCTCACAGGCGGCTCTTTGCTATTTTTTTAGAACATGCTTCCTCTCACAGTGTCTCGATTCTCGTATGTACTGATGGATTGAAATCCCGTGAGGGGACAGGCTTAGGTGTTATATTTCCCGATTTCATTCGTGGTAGGAGTCTTCCCCCCATCGTATCTACTTTTATCGCAGAACTTACTGCTATTTTACTCGCAGTCAAATTGATATTTAGCTTCCCTCCTGTTTGTTATACAGTTTTTAGCGACTCTGCCGATCTCCATTTTGTGTTTTCCCGTCCAATCCTCTTTTGTTGTCTACAGTGTTTTAGAATGGCTGTGCTTGCTAGGGACTGCTTTGTGGTTTTGTACCATTGTGGGCAGTGAGCATGCTGACGCTCTGGCAAAGGCTGCTGCCTCTCGCCCATCCTCACCTCTTCCCTGCCTCGCTCAGTGATATTCATCTAACCACTCACTGTTTGCTCCCACTGGCAGAGTAGGTGGGATGCGGTGGGGGCCAACAAAATGTGTGATATTTGTGGGTAAACGGGCCCCTTCATTTGCCGAGGTCTGAATGCAGGTGGGAGACGGCTTTATGCTGGCTCCGAATGGGCCCTTCCTGGTTCTCTCATTGATTTTTAATGGAGGACTCTCCCCCTACTTTCTGTGTGGAATGCTTCGTCCCCCTGACTCTTCGGCTTTTGCTGATGGTGTCCACTGTTGGGGAATTGCGCCATCGTTACCTCTCTGAGCACCGGGCAGGAGAGGGATTGTAGTCTTCTGTTGGTACTTGGAGAGGATGCTTGTTGTGGTGGAGGGGGAAACCTTTGCTTGGTGTAGGCAGCTGCACTACCGTGTAAAATTTAGTATACAGTGGGTTTAGTGTTCTTAGTGTTTTAATGTTTTTCTTGTTTTAATTATGAATTGTATTTTGTGTGTGTGTGTGTGTGTGTGTGTATGTGTGTGTGTGTGTGTGTGTGTGTGTGTGTGTGTGTGTGTGTGTGTGTGTGTATTTCATCTCTTTTCGAGTGCTTTTATTCTCGTTGTCATCCGGCGGCATATGACCCTGGTTGTTGTATCACCAGATTTTATTGTATATACTTATTCAGTTCAATTTACCCTACCCTACTCTTCTCAACCCTACACTAGCCTACCTCAGCCTACCCTACCCTACCCTGCCATTGCCGACCCAACTCTACCCTACTTTAACCTACCCTCCCCTGTACAGCCCTTTCACCACTACATTACTTTTCCTGTTTTCTTCTCTCTACCTTTGGATGATTTTCTTCACCTCTACAATAGAGAGAAATTTCGAACTGGAAGGGTTAAATACTGCCATCATCAACCCCATCTCTATCAGGGGATCTCCTAAGCTGAATAAAATCATGCGGTCAGCTAGGACAATGTAAATAAGTTGTTCTCGGCTTGAAAGATTAAATGATTCTGTCCCGTCATCCTAAGAGGGTTTTCTGAAGCTGTAGGATATCGTCAGAAGCTAGCAAAGAGTAAAAGTGACATCTGCAAACCGAGAGCTCTGCGTCCAGCGCTCCGCGGTTCAAGTCCCAGAGGTGGACAGATGTTTTGACGTGTAGACGTTCCAGGGCGTAGCTTGGTGGCCTACCCTCTAATATTCTGGACTAATGGTGGTCTAGCCTCGTGCCCCTGCGCTCCATCTCATAAAAAAAAAAAAAAAAAAAAGGGAAAGCCAAGGGTCATGAATGAACTAAAGGACTGAACTAAGCGGAGAAGAACAAAAATCATAGAGAAGATCGCCCCAAATTTGATGAGACAGTGTAGTATAACTGAGTGAAATAGGCGTTGGATATGACGGAACTAAACGGCAGTTATACCCACCTCTCTTCTGTACCCTACACTACCCTGATTCAGCCTACCCTACCCTACCCTACCCAGCCCAACCCACCACCACCCAGCCCTATCCTACCCTGCCATAACCTATCCTACCCTCCCCAACGCAACCATAACCTACCCATGCTTACCCTCTCCTGCCCTAATCGACCCACCTCTATTCAACCCTGCCATAACCGACCCATCCCTACCCTACCTCGGCATAATCAGCCCAATCTAACCTCACTCTGTCAAAACCGACCCGATCCTACCCCACCCTGCCAAAACCAACCCTGTCCTACTCCACCCTGCCAAACACGACCAACCCTTCCCCATCCTGCCAAAACTGACCCAATCCTACC
This sequence comes from Coenobita brevimanus, assembly GCF_032717465.1. Lineage (NCBI taxonomy): Eukaryota > Metazoa > Arthropoda > Malacostraca > Decapoda > Coenobitidae > Coenobita > Coenobita brevimanus. Next base: position 48,713 of record NW_027643223.1, on the reverse strand, counting down.
CCACCCTGCCAAAACCGACCCAGTCCTACCCTACCCTGCCAAAACCGGCCCAATCCTACGCCGTCCTGCCAAAACTAACCCAACCTTACCCCACCTGGCCATAACCGACCCAACCTTACCCCACCTGGCCATAACCGACCCAACGCTACCCCACCCTTCCACAACAATCCCATCCCTACCGTACCTTAACCAAACCAGTCTTATCTAACACAGATCGAGTCCCGGAGGTGAACAAAGGTTTTTATATCATATAGACGTTTTATATTTTATATTTTGCAACTTTCAGAGGCATTTACTCAGTTTTAGGAGTCTTATGGATAGGCTCAATCAAACGTATCGAACCTCCCATGTTAGAAAAAATAGCTTACAGAAATGCGTCCTCGTACTGAAGGGGCGGAATGGACAGATCGAGTGGCTAAGATATTGAATTATGTATATGACTGGTTTCGTTGTTATTTCTATAATTATTATTATTATTATTATTATTATTATTATTTCAGGCAAATGTCCCAGGCTTCTAGACTGGCTGACTAGCGAATATTATTAAGTCTCCCGTGGCTCCGTGCTCCTTCCACTCAAGAGCCTGCACGTCACGCATTCCACGCACAAGATGGCGCCACCGCTGCATTCCTGCGAAGACGAGATGTCAAGAGGACGACACTTGCTTTTTGTTTGTTTGTTTACTGTAATTGCTTAAAGTTGTGATCCCTCCAACTTGAATGCTCAGTTGTAACTATAGATAACTAGAATACGATGCTAGTCACGAAGAAGGGCTATGAAAAGATACAGAGCTCGTAGTAATGGCTGGATGAATCACTCTTTCGTGATAATCAAAGACGGTGAATAAAACCCACACTTGTAGACGAAGAATATAATTACCAAACAGTTTCGGTGGACACTGCCACCATCTTCAGTGGTCAAGATAGTGAGAGGGAGTGACATAATGACTATTCAAGGGTTCCTTTTTATGCGTGTGTGTGAAAGGGTGGGGTAAAAGGTGCGGTGGGGTGGGGTAGATTGTAAGCGGGGATTAACCCAAGGGGGATTTTGGGGGGGACATTACCGGACAGGTCAGGTGTAATTCCTATCTGACCTTACCTGTGTCGTAGCAGGAAGGAATTACACCTGACCTGTCCGGTAATGTCCCCCAAAATCCCCCTTGGGTTAATCTCCGCTTACAATCTACCCCACCCCACCTCACCTTTACCCCGCCCTTCCACACACACACATAAAAAGGGGCCGCTAGTGTCAGTATGTCACTCCCTCTCACTATCTTGACCACTGAATATGGTGGCAGTGTCTACCGAAACTGTTTGGCTAATTATATTCTTCGTCTTACAAAGTGTTGGTTTTATTCACCGGCTCGTAGTATTTTTTTCTTTTAACTAAGATACATGAAATAAGCTGCAAAAATACGAAAATACGAGCTTACTTAATGTAAATGAATTATAGTACGTTCAGGATGGAGGGAAGGCATTTTGTATTTTGTTTGTGATGTTATAGTGTCTCTCAGGATCCCTAGGATCCTCTCTCGGCTGAACCAAATTGTCTGGCGTCAGCTGGAACATGATGCTAGAGTTATGTCGGTCGTGATGGGGTTAATGGTGACGGTATTGACACTGTCAGGCTCCTATGACTCACTCAGTCGAATAAAATCGTCTGTCAGCTGAAATGGGATACTAGAGTTGTCCCAAGCACCAGAATCTTAACCCTCTGGTGCTGGGGACAACTCTAGTATTCCAGTCCAGCTGACAGACGATTTTGTTCGGCTGAGTGAGTCATAGAGAACCCTGACAGTACTACACTGTCACCATTAACCCCCATGACCGGCATAACTCTGGTATATCATGTTCCAGCTGACTAGACTAATTTGGTTCAGCCGAGTAGTCTGGGGCCTGGGGGGCACTAAATGAAAATATCCAAAAAATATTAAAGGGGGGCTATATCAATTTTGCCACAGGAGGTATACCAAAATTGGACTTTTTAATAAAACCCCCTCCTCTCTCACTCCCTGTGTTTTGTATATACCCGTCTCTGCCTGTGGTGTGTCTGTCCCACCCTCTGTGTGTGTGTGTGGTGTGTCTACTGTGTGAAGGGGGCTGTGGCTATGTACGTGTCTTGGTGTGTGTGTGTAGTACTGTGTGTGTGTCTTGATGTGTGTATGTATGTAGTAGTGTGTGTGTCTTGGTGTGGTGTGTCTACTGTGTGAAGGTGGCTGTGGCTATGTACGTGTCTTGGTGTGTGTGTCTTGTGTGTATGTATGTAGTAGTGTGTGTGTGTATGTATGTAGTAGTGTGTGTATGTATGTAGTAGTGTGTGTAAGTGTCTTGGTGTGTGTGAGCTGAAGTGTAAGGGGCCTTGTGGTTTTAAGGAAAGCCTGCTACGCAAACTTCCCTCAGCCACATTTTAAAGAAACCTCTATCACACCGGGATTTGAACCCGGGTCCTCCTGATCAGCAGGCCAGCACCATACTGACCATGCTACCGCGCCCCCATTAGCATACCGGCTAAAACTTCTACTGTATTTTATTTCTTTACATGTTACAAAAAATGGGAAATTGAACAACATGCACAGACTAAACTAAATTGTCATGTACCTATTAATGTCGCTTTAGGAGGAGATATCTCGAAATTTCCTGAGCTACTTGGAATACCTAAGCCTGCAGTTTAATGCTAATCATGAACAAGTGCTATGGAAAGAATATAGAGCAGTTGCTACTTATATAAAGGGAGAAAGTAAAAACTGGAACTTACGTCTGCTATCCAACGGCAAGACTTAAACGATTAACCATATATTACATAAACTTAACACACTGAGTGACACAGAAACTAAACATATGATACAAATTCTTTAATGAAACTTATCATGAGAGTACAAATGACAAAATATACACTGCACAGGAAGACAGTACAGTACTCAGTGGTCATACCTTGAGAATGAAAGCCTATCTGTTGTACCGATTTATAAACGGAAGAGATGAATCGCTAAATTTGATCCACAGTAAAAAAATAATAATAATAATAATAATGAAGACATAAAACAATAAAGACAAACCATATGGACTACATGTCCACCCTAAACTGACAAAAACCTGGCATCTCTCCACCTTGAATGCTGAGCTGTTTCTAGAGATAAAGACTAGATTATCATGCAAATCACAATGAAGATCTATGGGGAGGATGCAAAACCATAATACTGTCTTATTCTGCCACTTAGATACAGGAACTAAGCAGCAGAAGGACTAAAATTTGTCAAGGTGAGCCAACTACAATGACACAGATGAAGTCTGAGATTATATAATGTGTAATCATGAACTGATTGCATCATTCAGTAAAGATTACAAAAGGAAAAGCTATCAAATCTGAAAGTGTAAGTACTATACAAGATATGATTAACCTTGTACATCCATATTCTGAGATATGCTTCCTATATCATAGCCTACACACAAATTCATCCCCCTCAACAGTAATGGTATATTCCTGCTGTCTCCTGACTTCCAATCAACTTATGAAACCTCTCTCCTAATTACAGTACAGTAATATGTTAATGAAGGCTGCTAGTAGATTACCTTCCAGTATGATAATTCTTATTTAAAAGGTAGCTTAGCAATGGCTAATGAAGGATGTAAGGTATGCAGATCCTTCCCAGTTCAATATACTATATCTCCAAATCCAAGGCTTTATCCAGTGTCTCTCCTACACATGTTGTACCTTCAGTCTTCACTAGATTTAATTCACAGAACAGGGATTTTTTTTTTTTTCATGCCATCTCATGATTATATTTAGCTTTGTATAGACTTCTGGAAAGTGTAGGGGTTAGGCACAGCCTCCACTGAACTCCCTTTGCATAGGTTGAATAAAATTGCCTTCTGGCACTATGAATAAACTAGAAAAGGAGCATCTTACCGGGATTGCAAGAGTTAAAGGGACTCGCAGGTTATATCCCCGATGTAAAGCAAACTACCCATTGGTTTTACACATCCCCTCATTTTTTCCAGCCAATTAACCTACTATGCCTGCCCATGTGCACAGAGATCGCATTCACGGCTGACCTTAAAACCTAGAGAAGCAGATGGTGTGAATATCAGGGGATTTAAGTAGCACTGCTTAACACTCGAGTTTAAAGGGACATCTTGGTCACCTGGAGATACACACCTGCTCGTATATCATCCTTATAGCCTAATAATTACAACTTACATCAGCCGACTACACCTCTCGTTGTAATGACAGCAAACACTGAGTAAACACATGGGCATTTTAAAGAATTACCATAATAAAGTAGATAACACACAGCAAAATAAAATCTTCACTCATCTCCAGCATCATTTCAACGTTGCTCCCCATGATACACCAAGTGACGTCACACTTCAAATTAAACATTTACTGTTAAATTTAAATTTTAAGAGAAAATTTCGTGAATAGAAGTTATGCGATTATCTGTGGCTGTCTTTTAAACATTAATTTTTCGTGCAAACTGAATAGAAATCAGTACGATATTTCATTGCAAACTATGATAGAAATTTAAAGTAAACCCCATGAATTGATGGCATCATCATCTCTTGTTAAATTCTAAAGCATAACCCATAGTACCAGAAGTAGGATCATCATCTTCAATTCCTGATAGAGTACCAGAGGATAGGAAGTCACTATATCTATATCCTGCCGATATATCTCACAGTTTTAGAAAAGGGATTTAAAAATAAACTTGGCCTAGTGGTGGTGATAGCGGGGATAAATCTTCTGCGGATAAAATTTACCATACCAGTCTCTCTAATCTACTTTCCATTCCCTACAGAACCTGAGCAGAATAGAACATGAGAAATTATAGACAGAAATTAGCCCAGGTTGATGCGGCAATTCTTAGATCTCAAGTGCCCCAGAACAAATTTCAAACAAGTTTCTGAAGTTTATCAAACCTTTCATGCATACAACACCCTGTATGAGAAATTTGGATAAAATGGTAAGAATATATGGTGTATATGGGAATTTGTTCATTCCCAACTGTACTTGTTCCCAAGCAGTGCGTGAGCATGGTCTAACAGAGTTCACATTTGAAGAGTTGGGTTTGAAACAGGGATGTGTCATGTACTCCATGGTTGTTCAATCTCCTTCTGTACATGGATGGGGTAATAAAAGAGGTACAAGGTAGGGTAGTGGATGTTAGGGGTGGCCCTGGTGAAAGAGGGCCATAGTGTTTGGAAACTCCCTGTACTGTTGTTTGCAAATGATACTGTGTTGTTGAGTGAAGACGAAGGAGAGCTGCAAGGCTTGGTGGATGATGTGATTTGGGAGAGTGTGTAAGAAAACGGAATCTAAAAGGTGAATGTAGGGAAGAGTAAAGTGATCTTTGAGAGAGGTGAGGAGTCAGTGAGATGTTACAGCGAGGGTTGGATGGTGAGGAATTGGAAAATATGAGTACGTTTAAGTATACTTGGGCTAGTGTAGTATGAGTAAGGATGGAGGTTTGGAGGAATTTGAAGTTAGCTTGAAAGAGACCTGGTACAGCAGGGAAGAAAGGTTGCTGGTTCTTTGAAAGAAGCAGTGATAAGAGAACACGGGAGAGTGAGCATGGAAGTGAAAAAGTTACTCACACTGACAGTATTGCTGATACCAACTCTAACGTATGCAAGTGAAGGCTTGAACGTTGTTGGAAGGACACAAGTCAAGAGTGAGAGCAGTGGAAAATGAGTTATTTAAGAGGAGCCTGTGGAGTCCCCCATGGAGAGACAAGGCTGATGAATGAAAGGATATAAAGGAGGCGTTGTCAGGTGTATGGATGTGGATGTGATAAGGAAGCGTTAGGGAGAGACCACACTGAGGTGGTTTGGCCATGTGGAAGAGGATGGAGGGTGAACGACTGACGAAGAGAGAATGTATGTGAGTGAGAGTGGAGGGGGGAAGAGGGAGGGAGGGCGAGGATGAGATGGAGGGATGGAAGTGGAGAGGTATTTGAGAGAGGGGTGTGAGTTGGGAGCAGAGACGCCAGTGAAATGGCGGGGGACAGGGCGACTTGGAGGCAGTTTGTTTGTAAAGCCACACCCAAACGGGATTGAGGAGCGTCTGGCTTGGTAGATAGAGATAGATAGAAGATTAAATAACTAATGCTAACACTGATTTGGGAACTAATACACATCTGGTCCACAGGTCTCGATGCTGGAGTCTGCTGCCTTGACGCTGCTTCCTTGCCACACTTGTCATACCCTGCTGAAGTTTAGGTCCTGCTTCCTGCCGTGAGAAGCTTGACGGTGGTGTGGTGTCTTCCCCTACTCTGAGATGCCTGGTGGTGGTGGTGGTGGTGAGTGCATTGGTGGCGGCGGCAGCGCAAGCGGCGGCGGCAGCAAGTGTCAGTGTCTGTGCTCTTCCCAGCCGGCTGAAGATGACTTGCTGCTGCTCCTGGTGATCTGCCCTGACCTGCCGAGAGAAGCCTAAGGTGGTGATGGTGTGTCTGCCTTGCAAAGTCCAGGATTTCTGTGGACAAATGCTACTTTTTTGAATGCCATATTATATATTGCTGTCTCTGTTAATGTATTTTGTACTGAAGTATTAATAATGAAAACTTAAATTTTCTGTCTTGTTTCATTACCTTTTCTAACTGTGGCTTTGACTTAATCACTAGGTGATAAGTATATTGCGCTCTGCAGTCTTGTGTGTTTGTGGGGACGGCTTTTGTGATGAGCTAAGACATTCTGATCGCTTCCACCAGAGTACTGCTCAGCCGTGTGATCAGTGGACATAAAAGATTATACAATACAATGATATATATATGCTAAGCATAAAAAAGGTTATGGGAATTCTCCACCATGCAATCAAATGGACCTAAATTCAGAAAGCCTATATTATAAAGCTAAGCCTGAAAGAGGGTTGTAGAGAGAAGTAGATAACTGATGCAGTGGTAGACCCACACGTGCGTAATGTTTACTGAGCCGTGCCCATAACACACGGAACTGGGTGGCGCTTAATATATAGGACCACCTTGCAATATAATGAGAGACCGTAATAGTGTGTTGCTGACCTACAAACTTGCCATCAATGCCCCGTCATAACTATGCTACTGTGTCTTTGTAGGAGAGCACAAAGAAAATGAGCCACAGAATACCTCCTTGTCTCTCGTTCCTCCTACACAAAACATACACGCCTTTCACTTTAACTTGACACAGAGTTTCATTTTAAAGCATATAGGAGAATGTCACGCAGATTAGTAGCAAAAACAAGCCAATACTACAGCCCAACATCCTTTCCACGGCACTCATTCGTGACTATCATCATATTCTAGTGATAACTATCGCTACTACTCGGCATTAACCATATGGAAACTTATCAAGCTGTCTGTCTATCCATCTATCTATAGCCAGACAGAAACTTAATCCCGTAAAGAGGTGGCCACAAAACAAGTCGCCTCTATAGTCATCCTGGCTCCCCCGTCATTATGCATCACTCCCCCTAATTCACACACACTCTCTATCATACTTACATCCCAACTCCATCCTCCACTTATAATGTAATACATTAAAACAACCGTGAATTACTGCCGCACAAGCTGAGCAGTAATCATATCCAACACTAAACACAGAAGGAGCTTTAAAGGAACAGAAAACAATACCTTGAAGTAGGAGAAGACACCTAAGACCACAAGTACTTGACAGCCTACACCAAGAAACATAACTAATTTCAGTCAGAGACCAAGTGAATATGAAAAGGCACACAGTTCATCACTTCAACTCAAAGATCCGTCCCACCTTTTGTAACCTTATGTTTGCGTCATCACTCTCCACAAACAAAATCGAACAAACCGCCCAACACTACACAGAGTATCTTTGCAACATATCCCCTCCTCCACCCCACTCTACACTTCCCAGACACATTCACAAACTCACAAACACCCCAGCCAGCCAAAACTTTCTCTGCCAAACGCATACATAAATTACACACAGACACCCCAGCCCAGCCAAAACTTTCTATACCAAACACATACATAAACATGCAAACACCCCAGCCAGCCAAAAGGCTTTCTATACCAAACACACACTACACCCAAACACACAGACACCCCGGACAGCCAAAACTTTCTATACAAAACACATACATAAACACACAGACACCCCAGCCAGCCAAAACTTTATACCAAACAGCATCCTTAATGTGCCAACACCAGACATACACACTTCAGACACTACCGAACCCCAGAGACACGAGATACATTCCCAACCTTCCCTGCTACAATACTAACACTAAAATATAACACACATACAATCCCCTGTTGAGATCATAATGCAAAGTGGCACCCCCACACCACAGCTTTTCACCCACTCACTTCCTGCACCACACCACCACAACACAGACAATCCTTCAACATAACACTGGGTTTCCTACATCCAGAGGAGCCTAAGATGTAATAAGAACAACAAAAACAACTCAGGCCAACTTAAAGTAGAGAACGAGTATAGTTACGATAGGAAAATTGTTATTTCAGAGATTCGCTTTTGTAAGCACTTCCAAAGGGTACACAAAGTTACCAAGGCCGCAGGGAACGGACTGCATACCGGGGTTATAATACTGTGTGACCGGCTTAGGGGCTTTATACCATCACTTTTCTTCAGATGATTTATTGTTCAAGCGAGCGAGCGAACAGGGCAATCGAGCGAGAACACCTATGACATGGTATAATAGGGTGGCAGAGAACAACGCCAAGACTGTGTTGTCTAGGAAACTATTAAAGCAACAACGGATCTATGGACATCATTAGAAACCTAGTTGAGGAAAAAATAATAGGAGTTACTTGAGGGGACTTTTCTCAAAATCTGCCGCGGCAGTTCTGATGAAAGGAAAATAAAAGTACCAAACTGAGCACCAGAACAAAGGTTATTTCTAGAGTTAAAAGCTACTGCAGATCTGTTTCAAGATAGCTGGAAAGCTTGTAATGAAGAAGCAATTGGTACTACTTAGGTTAAATAGACTTAGCTTTTAACAACAAGCAAAGATGGATGGATGGATGGATGTGGAATCGTGGATGCTTGGACCGATGGTAGAGTTCCTGCTGTTCTCGTCGCTTCCACCTGCCGACAAAAATCATCATCAATATCCTCCTCCTCATCATCATCATAGCTGTCGTCGTCATTATCATCATCATCATTATATACACCGTCATTCATCATTATCATTACCATTCTCATCATCATAATATCCATCATCATCGTCATCATCATATCAATATCATATTATCATTATCACCTACCTATCTATATTCATTTATCTATATCCTATAGCCAGACGCCTTAATCCCGTAAGGGAAGTGACCACTAAGCAAATCGCCTTCATGATGTACTGTCCCCTACCATTTACGGCTCAAAGTATCGCAGTCCATATGTTCATCTACTCTTTCCCTCCATCTCATCGTCGGTCTCCCCCTCCCCCTCTATCCTTCCAGCTAACTCATGTGCACTCTTCCTAGTCTCATTTTCTTATTCCGCCATCCACTCTCCACATGGCCAAACCACCTCTGAAGTGTTTCTCTTAGCACGCTTTCAGGTCACTCATCCACATCAGCATCACAACGCTCCTTTCATCTGCCCATGTTGTCTGTCCTGTCTCTCTACATGAGACTCCCCATGCTCCTCTCAAGTACGCTCATTTCCACCGCTCTCACTCTTTTTGACTTGTGTCCTTTCAGCAAGATCCAGCTTCACTTCCATACTTTAAAGTGGGAATCACAGCATGCAGTGCCAGCTTTTTTTTTCATACTTTTCATCCTCAGTTCCCTCTTCCTAATCACTGCTTTTTAGAGAACAAGCAACCCTCCTTCCCTGACGTATCATCAGTCACCTTCATCACTCTAATCTTCCATCCCCTTATTCATCACATTACATAAATACTTAAATGCACTCCATATTCTTCCATTTTCCTGAGCTATACACGCCTCACTGTGCATTCTGTAACCTCATACGTTGGAGAGGTTCAAAGCATCACCACCATCAGCATCAACATCATTATCACCATCAATATCATCACTATCAGCCTGTGACCACACCACTGCATGATAAGGACCCTCTCCACCTTTCTCCTCACTCTGATCCATTGATTGTTAACTTATTTCCGTCCTTGCTCGGTAGATCTGGCATCATATGATCTCTCCATCTTGTCTCTTCCTGTTGAAAGACGTGATTCACGAGGTGTGTGTGTGGAGTTACCTGAAAACTCAATATCAGAATTACTAGATGCAGGAGATTCAGTCCCCTTAGTTTAATCTCCTTGTTGTGGTATGGTGTTGTTTGGTGGTGTGTGTATGAGGTGATTATGTGTGGTGCTGGTGTGAGAGGATGTGTGGTCAGAGTGTGGTGTGATGTAGGAGGAGGTGGTTGTGATGTGGTGTGCAGTGTGAAGGGTGATTTTCTGTGGTGTGTGGTGTGATGTAAGGAGGAGGATTTTTTTGTTTAACAGTGTGGTGTGGTGTGGGAGAAGGTGGTTTTGTGTGGTGTGGTGTGGGAGGGCGGTTATAAGATGGTGTGGTGTGAGGAGGAGGGATTTTTTTGTGACAGTGTGGTGTGGTGGTTATGTGTGGTGTGGTGTGGGAGGGTAATGGTGTTGTGTGGTATATGGGAGGAGGATTTTGGTGGTGCAGGTGTGGGAGAGGTGATTTTGTGTGGTGTGGAAGTGTGATTTCGTGTCCATGTAAAGTGTGAGAGACTGGTATGGTGTGGTGTGATACGGTATGGGAGGAGTGAGTATGAGTATGGTGTGGTGTGAGAGGGTGATGGAGTGTGTGACAATGTGTGGAACGTAACTTGGCTTAACTGCATAATCTCTAGAAACCTATACTGAGGTACAACACCCTCTCATCCGAAAATGTTTAGTTAGAAGCAGACGGTCAGGGCCGGTCCTAGAGCTAATGTGATAAAATGTAGAAAATCATGTGTTTTATCCTTAAAATTAAAAAGAATATGTGAGGTTAATTCTTACCTTTAAATAAAGACCAAAATATATGTATTACTTCACTCATATTCATCCACTTCCTAACGATACATAAAGAGACGGTGATCAGTGACTTATGGAACCCTGTGCTGTGATCTATGGGATGTAATAAGCTTTTCAGAATATTGCGTAAGTGTCTCGTAATTGTATAGGTAAAAGGTCCTATTCTTGGCCTAATATTTACACTTGAAATAAAACTATGAATGTGTGGAAATAATTCTGCCATTTGAATAACTATGGTATCATCAACCATGATATACATACACGAACAGATACACATACACACACACACACACACACACACACACACACACACACACACACACACACACACACACACACACACACACACACACATGCCCAGTCACCAAAACACGAAGTTAAACAGAAAGGAATGGGAGAGGTGACTCAGCCAATGACTTGAAGATCGTCGTCATCATCATCGTCGTCGTCGTCATCGTCGTCGTCGTCTTCGTTGTCGTAATCATCACCATCATCTTCCTCGTCGTCATCATCATCATCATCATCGTCAGCAGCAGCAGCATGTCATCACCATCCCAACACTGTAAAAAATGTAGTACAGAAGTTATATCAATATCATCACCATTATCATCAAATACATCACTATCATATAACCATATTCTAGAGTTTGCATCAACATCATCATCAGCAGCAGCATCAACATCATCAGCAGCAACATCCGTCTTCATCATCATCATTATCATCATCAGCCTGTGACACACCACTGCAGGATAAGGACCCCTCTCACCTGTCTCCACTCCGATCCTTTGGTTGTTAACTCGTTCCGTCCCTGCTCGGTGGATCTGCGAGTATCATCTCTATCTTGTTCTCTGTGTGCCTCATCCTCTCACTCCGTCCCTGGTCTGCCATTTAGTTACGCTGGCTGTCCATGTGTTACCTGCTCTATGGAAGACGTGACCTAAGGACTGCGTGTGGACTGACCTGTAAACAGGAGGACAAATATAAGTGTGTTGCAGCATCGCTACTATACCCTGTTCACTCTAACTTGGCGTAAAATTGCAATCTCTTTCTTAAATTTTGCGTTGTGACAAGGGGTTAACACTAGAATGGTGCTAGTCACGAAGAAGTGGTATGGAAATGATGTAGAGCTGTAAGTTTAATTCTTTCACTGAACTACCGGAAATAAGCTGCAAAAAAACGACTATCTCGGCCTTGGTAAAATGAAGGAACACCACCACAATATACGCGTACGTGTATGTGTGTCTGTGTGTGTGTGTGTGTGTGTATGTGTGTGTGTGTGGTGCGAGGTGCCTGTGTGTTACCATGGTAACCTCCCGACACCATCACAGTTACATACACACATTTCCCCACCAGCAAGTTCCATTAAAGAGTTCTGTGTGTGTGCGTGTGTGTGTGTGTGTGTGTGTGTATATGTGTGTGTGTGTGTGTGTGTGTGTGTGTGTGTGTGTGTGTGTGTGTGTGTGTGTGTGTGTGTGTGTGTGTGTGTGCGCTTCAGGACAAAATAACTTACATACAATATTTTTTTTCCATCACATTGTCCCTCTGAAATATGAATCGCACTTATCAGTTTACATTCAGGTCCCAAACTGTACTGTTGGGTGGACAGGGACAAGGGAGCAGGCAAACCTAGTCCACCAGTCTGATCGGCACGAGAATCAACAGGACGACACTCACACTGCTATTTCACTGGTGCTGAGACACCAAGATTGAGGCGGTACAAGGCAGAGTTGCCGTGAATTGCACACTGGTTGTGACGTCATTATTGCACACGGCCTCGTTTAGTAACCAGGATGACAGAGGATGTATTGTTGGTATAACTACCATAAAATTTGGTATACTGTGAATACTGGAAGAGAGGTTATAATTAATGACGTCAGACCTATTATGATTCAAGTGTAAGGACGTTAAATGATTAAGAGAGTTAATAAGTCAGCAAATGTTGATTAATAACCAGCCAAGAGACAAGTAAGTTTATCCACATCCAAGTTTTCTAGTATATCAACTGTACACGATTTACAACATTGTTTCGGTATTTCTTTAATATTACAAAGTAAGTGTGCACTGCTAATGGTTGGCACGAGTCTTGTAAATAATATATATATTTTTTTAATTATATAGCCGGGTGCGTAGAGGTAGACTGTTCAACGACGTATTCTCCCTTGTTTTAAATGACAGTATTATAGACAAACGCTACATATTCGTTGGTTTAATCATGACAAAATTCCTCGTATTCCTACAAAATAACGTGAACAATTAGTGTGGAAAAAAATTCCACACGAGTGTGGAATGACGTCCGCCTGCCCACATCCATGCTCGTCGTTCATTTGTTTTTCCACATTAGCAGACGATTTTCCACAAAACGGCAGCACTGGACTACAAGGCCTCCTCATCTCCCTCACACCAACAGCCCCCTTGTCTCATCAGAATTACGTCTAGTAGCCTTATAGGTATTATTTCTTTGGGCCATGATACTTCCTGGCTGTCAGTGCGATATCCTTGTGTCCTAATGTAGTCACCTTAATGGCTAAAAACAGCAAATATCTAACACTTACCTCAGAGGAATGATGCTACAGCAATACACACACACACCCTCGTCCTTCCACTGTCATACGGCCACTAGCAAAAGTAGCCAAGTAGCGACGCCTACCAAGACGAAAAACTTGTTCAGCTACTTTAACAACCACTAGATGGTTCCCGGGCCCTCTCATGGTAGGGGCAACTCTAGTATTTTATTCCAGGTACTGTTGGGCGATGACATTCAGCTGAGAGTGAGTCATACTACTATAAGAGTGTTAATACTGTCTCTATTAACTCTCATGATCATACAGGTCTCTTTACCAGCCCTACCCAAAAATAAATTGTGTGTGTGTGTGTGTGTGTGTGTGTGTGTGTGTGTGTGTGTGTGTGTGTGTGTTGTGTGTGTGGTGCGAGGTGCCTGTGTGTTACCATGGCAACCTCCCGACACCATCACAGTTACATACACACATTTCCTCACCAGCAAGTTCCACCAGAGAGTACTGTGTGTGTGTGTGTGTGTGTGTGTGTGTGTGTGTGTGTGTGTGTGTGTGTGTGTGTGGGTGGGTGGATGGATGTGTTGTGTGTGGAGTGTGGGGGTTGGGGATGAATGGTTTGATGTGGATGCTGTGTGTGTGTGTGTGTGTGTGTGTGTGTGTGTGTGTGTGTGTGTGTGTGTGTGAGTGGGTGGGTGAATGTGTTGTGTGTGGACGGTGGGGGGTGGGGGTGAATGGTTTGATGTGGTTGCAGTGTATGTGTGTGTGTGTGTGTGTGTGTGTGTGTGTGTGTGGATTTTTGTGTGCGGGGAGTGGGGGTTGGGTGTACAGATTGATGTGGTAGCAGTGTGTGTGTGTGTGTGTGTGTGTGTGTGTGTGTGTGTGTGTAGGTGAATGTGTTGTGTGTGGTGGGTGGGGGGTGTATCGTTTGATGTGGTTGCAGTGTGTGTGTGTGTGTGTGTGTGTGTGTGTGTGTGTGTGTGTGTGTGTGTGTGTGGGTGGGTGGGTGGGTTTGGATGTGTTGTGTGTGTTGGGTGGTGGGTGTATGGTTTGATGTGGTTGCATTGTGTGTGGGGGTGAGGGGGGGATATGTTGTATGTGTGGGGGTGTGGGGAGATGGGGGGTGTATGGTTTGATGTGGTTGCAGTGTGTGTGTGTGTGTGTGTGTGTGTGTGTGTGTGTGTGTGTGTGTGTGTGTGTGTGTGTGTGTGGATGTGTTGTGTGCAGGGGGGTGGGGGTGTACGCATTGTTGTGGTTGCAGTGTGTGTGTGTGTGTGTGTGTGTGTGTAGGTGAATTGCTGTGTGTGGTGGGTGGGAGGTATATCGTTTGATGTGGTTGCAGTGAGTGTGTGTGTGTGTAATTCACCGGGTCGGTCAGGATCACTTGATGGTCGTGATGGTCAGCTTTTACCCTCCCGGAAGGGAGCTGAGAGCTCATATAGTCCGATCTAAGGGCAAGGCTGTGACCTTCACACAAGCACACACCCGTCCCCTTGCTCAAGGGGGACAGTAACCGGCCACTTCGTCAGTGAAACTTTTCGCAACCTGAGCGAGGCGCGAACTCCCGTCCACCAGTTGGCAAGCGGGAACGTTACCACTGCACCAGCGAGCGGTGTGTGTGTGTGTGTGTGTGTGTGTGTGTGTGTGTGTGTGTGTGTGTGTGTTGGGTGGTAGGGAGATGAGGGGTGTATGGTTTGATGTGGTTGCAGTGTGTGTTGGGGGAGGGAGGGTGGGTGGATGTGTTGTATGTGTGGGGTGGTAGGGAGATGGGGGGTGTATGGTTTGGTGTGTGTGCAGTGTGTGTGTGTGTGTGTGTGTGTGTGTGTGTGTGTGTGTGTGTGTGTGTGTGTGTGTGTGTGTGTGTGTGTGTGTGTGTGTGTGTGTGTGTGTGTGTGTGTGTGTGTGTGTTAGCTCACTATTCGTCAAAGGACCTTGGTTATACATAAGATGACATGCTATTAAAGCTGCGGCACAAATATATTTTAATGTGCTATGAAGTCAACTTCACTCAAAAGAACGCCACGCTTCTTCTCCCCTTTCCTGTCTCCTTGCCTTGCGTCTGTCTGTCTTCTGTCTGTGTGTCTTTCTTTCTCAATGTCCCTTTATTGCAAACCACAAACAACTCTCAACTGTCCACAACTTCCTAGAATATCATAGTATCCTGCATTATACTACTTTTTTTCAGGGTAACTTGACCCAGATTTTCGTCCTCTTGCCGCTTACTTCACATGGGTCATTGGCAGAAAAGAGCAGCGCTACGGCTCCTCTTCAATGGCACTTTTTTGTGACTTACCTATTCTAGTATTAATCTATTGCTACAACTCAGTATTCAAGTTCGAGAGATGGAAATTTAAGGCCAAGTTAGAGTAAAATGGGTACAGAATTAATAAAGTCAAACAGCATACCTTTGGTGGGTGCAGTGGGAACAAGGCGACAGATCACAGGCAGGAGGACAATGGCGAGAAAATCCAGCAAAATCTATCCACCAGCTTATGAAGTGACGCCAACAACTCTCGTGCCTCACAGTCGATTCAAACGCCAGTCCACTTTATCAATAAACACCTGTGATTCTAGAGTATTGTAACAGAAAATCAAATAATCGTGTAGACGTGATGTCCTGATGCACTCTCTCCACGGAGTCTATCTCTGAGCTACTGTTTATTACTTGCTCATCACAATGCTTCGAAATTGATGAGCCTCTCGCTCGGACATGACGACTGACTGAACCTTTATCC
>NW_027643223.1:7500-27500 GCF_032717465.1 Coenobita brevimanus | reverse complement strand
GAGAAGACTTGAAGGAATTGTCGAACATAGAGAATAAAAATAAAGGGAATGGCTGGGGAATGGCTGGGAGACAGAAGGATGTGAGAAGAGAGGAAGAAATCAGTAGGACGGCATTTGTGGAAGCAATGAAGAAAGTCAAAATGGGGAAAGCCCCAAGAATTGATGGAGTGTGTGGTGAAATTATGAAGCATGGGGGACAGATAGTAGTAGAATGGATGTGGAAGATGTGAAGACTGGCCTGGGAGGAAAGTAGAGTCCCGGAGGATTGGAAGTCAGGTATAATTATTACCTTGTACAAAGGAAAAGGGGAAAAAGAAGTGCGTGGTAATCATAGGGGCATCTGTCTTCTTAGTATAATAGGAAAAGTGTATGGTAGGATACTTATTGACAAAGTTAGAGAAAGAACAGAGGAATTAGTTGGAGAAGAACAGGGAGGCTTTAGGAAGGGAAGAGGTTGTGTAGATCAGATATTCATTCTTAGATCTTTAGTGGAAAAGTTTCTAGAGAAGAGAAAGAAGTTGTACGCCGCTTTCATGGATTTGGAGAAAGCATATGACAGGGTGGATAGACAAGGATTGTGGAAAGTGTTAAGAATATATGGAGTAGATGGGAAGTTGTTGAATGCTGTGAAGAGTATGTACGATGGTGCTAAGGCTGCAGTGCGTGTGGATGGTGAACTAAGTGAATTTTTCTCTTTGAAGGTTGGGTTGAAACAGGGATGTGTCATGTGTCCATGGTTGTTCAATCTGTACATGGATGGGGTAATAAAAGAGGTACAAGGTAGGGTAGTGGATGTTGGAGTGGTCCTGGTGAGAGAGGGTAGTGTTTGGAAACTCCCTGTACTGTTGTTTGCAGATGATACTATGTTGTTGAGTGAAGACGAAGGAGAGCTGCAAGGCTTGGTGGATGAGTTTGGGAGAGTGTGTAAGAAACGGAATCTAAAGGTGAATGTAGGGAAGAGTAAAGTGATGGTCTTTGAGAGAGGTGAAGTCAGCGAATGTACAGCGAGATTGGATGGTGAGGAATTGGAAAATGTGAGTACGATTAAGTACTTGGGTAGTGTGATGAGTAAGGATGGAGGTTTGGAGGGTGAAGTGCTTGAAAGGGTACAGCAGGGAAGAAAGGTTGCTGGTTCCTTGAAAGCAGTGATAAGAAGCAGGGAAGTGTGCATGGAAGTGAAAAAGTTACTACATGACAGTATTGTGATACCAACTCTAACGTATGGAAGTGAAGCTTGGACGTTGCTGGAAGGACATAAGTCAAGAGTGAGAGCAGTGGAAATGAGTTATTTAAGAGGAGCCTGTGGAGTCACATGGAGAGACAGACTGACAAATGAGGATATAAAGGAGCGTTGTGGTGTGGATGTGGATGTGATAGGAAGCGTTAGGAGGAATACACTGAGGTGGTTTGGCCATGTGGAGAGGATGGAGGGTGAAAAACTGACGAAAAGAGTGTATGTGAGTGAAGTGGAGGGGGAGGCCGAGGATGAGATGGAGGGATGGGGTGGAGAGGTATATGAGAGAGGGGGGTGTGAGGTGGGAGCAGGGCAGTGAAATTGCGGGGGACAAAGCGACGTGGAGGCGATTTGTTAGTGGCCACCCCAAACGGGATTGAGGCGTCTGGCAATAGATAGATAGATAGATAAAGAACTACTATGGTGATCAGGCAGCCAAAGTTGACCTCCTGCCGTCCGCCATCCTCCTTTTGGGGATCAGGGAGGGGACTGTGGGGCGTATAATTCTATAACCTGGTAGATCCACTTCGCGGTAATATCAGTGTTACCACATGAAGGCATCCCTCCAACATAACAAAATATAAGTACATCCTGACAGCGCCATAAGCTTACCTACCTAGTGTAAGCCTGGCATATGTTTCATCCAGTCTTCAAATCATACAGAAAATATGGATACAATTACACCAGTATGTTGCCCATGATTCCTGTAATAGCTACAAGCATTCACATCAGCTTTAAATGCACAAAAACAGGAAAAGGAGTCAGTAAATACGAGAGAAGCTTTACCTTCAAACATGGCTCTGGGACGGGAGGGGAAGAAAATAGAGTTCAATAAAATCTTCAATCATTTAATTATAACTTAATAATAAAGATGTATTACTGTATCTATTAGGGGACACTGTCGATTTTTAGCTACTTCTTCATGCAATATATTAATGATGCAATGTATGGGTAGATTTAAAATTAGCAGAACTTGACCCACAGCCGACCACTGAGCTCTATAACATGGAGAGGTTCCGCAGCGAGTGTCATTTACCGTCGCCATATTGAAACACCAGCACTTGCAGCCTCCACCGTTATTGTTTTCGCTGTCTCAATGCCGCTCCTTTGTATAAATACATATCCCAGTACAAAAATATATATAGATTATGATATCTTCTGCCTAGCCCTACGAACTGTATGGGATACATTTAGTCAAGAGTGTGAATAAAACAACGTCATAGGTTACTGCATTGTAATACACTTTGTTTTAAATCTTTTTTCTTTGTAACCTCCTTCACCTACTGTCTGCTTAATTATGATAACAAAGATAAATCTGAGGTCGATGGTATATACACAAATCACTGACATCGATGCACTTTTCTGTAACTGTATATTACAACTCTCTCTCTCTCTCTCTAGTCTTTGAACACCTATTTTTTGCACCTTGGAATTTTTTAAACGCGATGCGAATATACAGTATGTTGCACGAGTGTAAAAAGTGTAGTGTTCATCAGTACTCTTATAGACTTAGCAACAAGATATATTTCTTGCCTTTAAAATGAATGCTATCTCTCTTCGATGAATTTCTCTGCCCATTTTTGCATCCGTAAGCTGCACAGCGGACCAGGGCACTACCGTATATTTTCTACACCCAGCTGTCATCCTCCATCCTCTCCACATGCCCAAACAATCTCAATCTACCTCTCCTCATCATAATTTAGTATCACAACACGTATACCCTCCAGTCCCATCCTTCCTCTCAATTCTTCATTCACACCTCTCATCCCTCCACACCCAGCTGTCATCCTCCATCCTCTCCACATGCCCAAACCATCTCAATCTACTCCTCCTCATCACAACACCTGTACACTCCAGTCCCATCCTTCCTCTCAATTTTCAATCGTAAACCAGTCCCCCCCTCCCCCAGGCCTCGCATCCAAGGACGCATGAGTAAAACAAGAAGTCATCGTACTGAGGAGGTTAAAATATATTGCACCCTACCACTGACGACGAAAAAAAGTGGAGAAATACACAGAGTAGCCTACACCCTCCCCTCTGGACAGTTATGATGCTCTTCAGTTTATAAAATACACTGGAAAACGTAGCATACAATCACAACCACCCTCCCCGTTCAACAGCTTGGTCGACACTGACTACGTAACGTCTAGCTTCTCAGGACTTGGGGATCGCATTCTGTGCGGATATGGAAATTTCGGAGCATCTCTTCTCCCGCGATTTACTTTGTCTAATGCATTACGCACCCCATCATAAAGGTTGTTGGTCAATTGTGTATGAAAAAAAAAAAAAATCGTTCAATCATCCAGACCCATCCATCCATCAATGCTTGCATCAGTAAGATTTATATAATTATTCATCAGTTGTATTCATCACTGTTATGTAATTCATGTGTAATTAAGTAATGCAGTTTAATATAATCCGGTTGCCTTTGTTGGTATACGTAAGTACCAATTTTATTAATTTTGTGGTTTGTTGTCTCATTACAAGGCAGATACACAGGAAAGTAGGTTTAGTGGTAGATAGTATGATTGGTTGGTAAGTAGACAGGATGGCAGGCAGGATGATACGTATGTAGGTGGACAGACAGACAGCTAAGTGGGTAGGTAGGCTGATGAGTAGATAGGAAAGTAAACTCGAATAAGATTAGAGTCATTCGAGTAGTGAAGACAGATGAAGGAAGAGATGAATAATTATGCAAATCTTACTGATGGATGGATGCAAGGATGGATGGATGGGTCTGGATGACTGAACGAGTGATTAGGTAGGAATAAATTGATGAATGATTGGTGGTCAGATGAATACTTGATGGACGTACTGGATGAACTGATGGGTGAGTGAGTTAATGTGATAACTCGTACACATACAGTAGACAGGGTGGGTGTATGTAGGATTGGCCAGGGCTTGCATAGGTGAAATGCTAGTAACGAGTAAGAATGGTGTAAATATGAGTCTGGTATGAGTAAAACGAGAGTAATTATGCGTAAAGAGTGAATGTGGGATGAATGTTAGGAATTAAATGTGGGTAAAGTGTGAGTAATGTGTGGGTAACAGCTGTGGTGGGGGTAAGGGTTATGGTGTGGGTAACAGGTGTAGTGTTGGTAAGGGTTATGGTGTAGGTAAGGTGTGAGTAAGAAATAAGGTGTGGGTAACAGGTGTGGTGTGGGTAAGGGTTATGGTGTAGGTCAGGTGTGAGAAGGGATGTGCTGTATTGTTTTGCATGTACAAGGTCCACACTTGGGTAGGGTCGGTAGATGCGTGGTTAGGCTAAGTGGGCAGGTGGGTAGAGGTGGTAGGGTAGATGGATGTCGTGATGTTAATAAATGAGTAGACTGTATAGGTGGGTGGGTAGTGCGAATAAGTAAATGAGTTGTTAAAGGATATGTAGGTAAATATACTAGCAGATAGGTAAAGTATATGGAAAATGAGTCGTACGGGGGAATGAGTGATAAGTAGCTAAGTAAGTAGGTAGGTAAGCAGGCAGGTGGGTAGGTGAGTAGCTAGGTATGTAGGATGGTAGGTAACTAAATACAGTACACAGGTAAATCACTAGTTAGGCAAACAGGAAGGTAGAGTTAAAGGATGATGTAAATTAACCAGTAAATGTATGGAAAAGAGAAGATGAAGCATGACTGGCCTGAGTCAGGTGAATAACGCAGAAGTGGATGTATGTGGTGGACAGGGAAATATATGAGAAGGGTGAATGTAGGGGATAATCCGATGAGTAAAGCGGGAGATGAGTATGTGGAGGGCAATGGGGGGAGGGGGGCATATGGGAAAGGGGAGAGACTGTGGGAACAAATGAAGGTGTCTGCTAATCGTCACTCTCTCACGTAACTGTTCCAACTCGACATCCCACGTCTTGTCCAGTCGTGAGGGTAAGCGTGAGAGATAAATGGGTGAGGTAACAAGAGAAGAACTGGAGGTAATGCGGAGAGGGATGTGGGAGATGGAAAGTGGAGGTAAGTGCTCGGAGACAAGGGGTAAAGGTGGGAGGTAGAGTGTGGAAAGTGAAGGCAACAAACAGTGAATGGAGGGAAGTTGCAGAAAGTAAATGGTGGACAGCAGGAGTGACAAATATAGGGTGGAAGTAAGAAACAGTGGGTAGGAGGGGGGGGGGACTGTTTCCAGTGGGATTTAAAAAAACTGGATGAAAAATGGGAATGCAAGGCAGCAGGTGGACTGACTGACTGCCAGATTTCAGTAACCAATCTTCTTGTAACGAAAGTTGGTTCAGTGTTCGATTTTTTTACAGGTCTATTTTACTGAGAAATTCATTGTTTCATTTACCTGTAAATGTTCGTCAGTAATTCTTAAAACATCATCGCTGGTGCCGAGAACTGTTTTACGTATTTGTCAATATCCATAATATCAAGGCCTTTCATATTTTGTGTTCAGGATTATATCCATTCGTACGCTCCTCTTTGATAATTCAATCAAAATCTGTTCGAAATGTTCCCTCCGTGGTTTTAATCGTTGGTCTAATTTCCGCATGCTTAAAACTTAAATCGCAAAGGTGAAGGCAAGACCCCAGGTTTTGTGGCAATTTCTGTAACGAAAGTATAGTTACTAGGCAATTTCTACACCTACACTTTGTAATTTGCAACGGAGGTTGATAAAGGCTAATAACCAGAGGAGTCTGACAATTGTCAGTCTGAGTTAGGGGTTTCCTTCCCTTTCGTAATTAAAGTATTGAGCGTACAGCCGTAAGTTTGGTTTCTGTACCAATGAATGTAAGGCGAGAGGAGGGTGGCGTAGGGTGTGAGTGGTGGGTGGTTGTGGAGAGAATGGAAGGTGCAGATTAAGTGCCAAGTGTAGCGCACGAGGAAGGTAGGTATTGGGTCAGAGAAGGGAAGTTAAATGATGAGGATGTTGGATGGTGGATGGAGGATGTGAGGAAGAGTGTAAGATGGCGGGGTTACGGCGGGGTGTGGGTGTAAGAGTGTGGATGTGGATGCAAGGTGCGAATAAGGGTGGTTGGGATGTTGTTTCGTGGAAATCGTCCGTTACTGCGGAAAAACAAATGAACGACGTACCTACACGTGGAAGAGACGGACGTCCTTCAACATCAGTGTGGAAAATTTCCACGCTACCCATTTATGCTGATTTTGTGCAATAAAGGAGATTTTGGCATGGTTCGGAGGCATTAACATGTATTATTCTGTATATCTATCATAGATAAGTCGTTGAAAATGTATCGTTTGTGTATAATACACTCAGGTAAAACAAGGAAGAATACGTCGTGGACCAGTCTACCTGCACCCGGCCGGAAGTACTGTTGCAACTTTATTATTTAGCTCACAAGGCAAATGCCAGACACTTGCAGTCACATTTACTTAAAAGTGTTCAGGAAGCAGAAGCAATTCTGGCAGTAAATCGAGTGTAAATGAACTGCCAACGAGTCTGGCATAGTATGATGGTCAGCATAACTTCACGGATTAGATGATAAACTGATGTAATCTATTTGTGGTTAGTTACCTGTATATACATACTTTTATCACGCAGGGATAGACAAATGAATGTAATAGTTATATGGATAGTTTCTCTCTATTTTTTGACAGGTGAGGATGAATTTATTAGTCTTTTATTTCGATACTTTCAGCAAGTACTGAACATTTTTTTTTTTTACATTAACCATTTAACATTCGTACACATCAATCTGGATAGGTTTTAATTCATTACTCATACGTATTCTTGCTATACCCATATCTAATATATATCACTTTAGTTGTACTAACATGACGTTTTCTATCATCCTGCCCGCTAAACGAGAACGTGTGGAAAAATGACGTCAGAACCAGTGTTGATTTAAGGCAAAGCTGAAGGGTAGTGATCTTAGTGGAACTGAGGCATGGGGAAGGTGCAGGTGTGAGCAAGGTTCTGGGAGGGTGTGGTTGAGGGTGTGGGGTGCTGGATGTGAAGAGGACTAAGAGGAAGGGTGTTTGGTTGTGAGGTGGGGGTAGAGGAATAGAGGAGGTAGAAGGGGGTAAGGGAGGAAAAATAGGGGGTGGTAAAAAGATGAGATTTAAGAAGCGGTAGGGGTGAGGGGGTGGTAGGAGGGGGTGATAAGGGATGTGGGAGGGAAATAGGGGAGGGAATTATATAGGAGGGGAAGTAGGTTGGGGATAGGTGTAAGGGCAAGGACCGCAGACGTGTAGTGCGCGTTGGTGGTGATGGAGGAGGGGGAGGCAGCGGGTAAGGCAAACGGGTGGGGGTGGAGAGGATGTAGAAGGAGGGTAGGAGCTGGGTAGGGTCCATCCATCCACCTGCCGTTCCTTTCCGCATCTAAGACATTAACTCCATTCCTTACTTCCTTCACTTTAAACTCTCTCCTCCTTCCTTCTCATCTCATACACTCCCTTTCTTCCTTTCCTACTTCAGTGAAGACAGTCACTTCCTTCCCTCCCGTCCCTCTCTGCTTCCCTTCCATCAGTACACACACTCAGTGGGTACCTTTCCTCACCTCAAACATTCCCTTCCTTCCTTCCTTCCCCTGTCTCTCTTCTTTCCTTTCCTTTCTCTCCTTCCATTCCCCCGTTCCTTCTGCTCCTTCCTGCCCGGCGTGTCAGCATTCACCAGGCAAATTGCATTCCACTCAGACACCTCGCAGGACAATGCTGGTGGGGAGATGAAGACAGGAACGAATGGAAACCTGGATGAAGGAACAGCGAAGGAAGGAAGGAAGCAAGCAAGGAAGATGCATTGGTTATAAAGGAAGAAGCAGTTTGTTACAGTATATTAGAAAGATGACGGCATTACTTCTCGTTTAATCCTTCTCGTTTGCTTTCCTTTATTCTTGTGTTTATGCAACAGGTCAACTCTGGAACCGTCTCCCTCTGTCTGTATTTCCTACTGCCTATTATCTCCAGTCTTTCAAACGCAGTGTGTTCAGGCATCTCGAAACGAACGGACCTTGAATTTGGCTCTGTTATTTTGGTTTTGTTATTTTCTTGGAGGGAACATTTTGCGGGCTCCTGGCCTTTGGTTCCTTCTTCCTTAAAAAAAAAAAATCCCACTTATTTTAATTCGCCATTCTCCACCCTCCCATCTACTTCTCTTATTTCTTCCACGTTATTTTATATTACACTTCCATCAATTATTTTTTGCCCCAGTCACCTTTTGCCTCACTTTCCCCACCCTTCCATCTACCTTTCCCTGGTACTGTGTCCTCCTTTCCCACACCTCCCATATTACCCTCCACCTTACCTGTCAATTACTGTTCTCTCTCGTTATCATTTGCCTTATTACTTTTCCATTCTTGTTCCTTGATATTCTTTTGATTCTTCTTCCCACCCCACATGTGGAGAGGATGGGGGATGATAATTGGGTGAGGAAGGTGAGAAGTGTTAATATTGGGGGTGGGGTTATGAGGGGTAGACCGAGAAAGACATGGGACGAGGTCATTAAGTGTGACCTCAGGGTTAAGGGACTGAACAGGGAGGCGGCAATGGATCGTGCAGCGTGAAGAGCCGCCATTAGGTGACCAAGGCCGACACATGCAAGCATGTTGGAGCCTTTAAAAACGAAAACGGAACCTTAACACTCTGTACCATTGCTTTCTCTCTCTCTCTCTCTCTCTCTCTCTCTCTCTCTCTCTCTCTCTCTCTCTCACTCACACACACACACACATACACACACTTCTTTGTTACCCTTCCCTGCCACCCTACCAAATCAGCCCAGTCTCCCCTGGCGGCTCACTCTGCCACGAGCCCACAAGATCACAAGGTCATGTCCACTCATAACTCATCCTGTGGTAGAATATGGAAGGGAGGGAAGGAGGGAGGTATAGGAGGGAGAGGTGTGAGGAGAGGGAAAGGAGAGATAATGGAAGGGATGCTGGGAGGAAAGGTGGGAAGAACAAGGAAGATGGGAGAGGGAGAGGGCAGGGAGGGAATGAAAGAGGTTTGGGAGGAATGGGGATAGGGGAGAGAGGGAGGGAAAGATGAACTGGCGGGAGAAAAGGAGGCAGGTATGGAAGGGAGGGGGAGATGGAGGCGAGAGAGGAAAGGTAAGAGGAATGGAGAAGAGTGGGTATGAATGAAGATGCTTATGGTAGGAATGGGGAAAGAGATGGGAAGGAGGAAATGAAAAAGGTATGGGAGGGAAGGAAAGACGTGGGATGGGGTAGGGAGGGAGGTTAACAAGGGGAGTGAAAATGATAAGGATGGGAGAGGAGAAACAGAGAAGTGGAGTTGGATGTGAATGAAGAGGGTAAGAAGAAAAAGGAGGGGAGGTAGGAAATGATGAGAGAGAGAGAGAGAGAGAGAGAGAGAGAGAGAGAGAGACGAGGGGAAGGGGTAAAGAACAGTGTAAGTTGATAAGGGAAACTGATCCTTATCTCTCAAGTGGAGTAGAGGATGACGCCAGATGCCTCATTCCCACCCAGCATCCTTACCCTCACACATCACTATTCATCCATCCACCCATCCCCTCCCACCTACTCACCCAACCCCTCACACGCTCCCATTTAACCATCCTCTCTTGACCCTCCTTCCTTTCCCCTTCGCACCGTCCCCTTTGAGGTAGCCCTCTTCACCCGCTTACCTTCCCCTTCATCCCCATTCCCCTTTAGCCATCCCATTCCCTCTCCCGTCACCCCCTCCCTCCCTCAGCCGTGTTCGTGCCCAAGGATCACGCTCTACTGCCGCCTTTAAATCAACTCAGGCTCGTCATGACTACAGGGTGACTGGAGGAGGTCCTGACTCACGCCACTAAGGACACTATTTTGAGTCACAGACGAGAAGGGAACGACACACAAGGATCTGAGTCACAAGGATGGAGAATCCATACGGTTTTGAGTCATTACGTGCAACGGGGACTATTATTTGAGTCAGTGAGGAAAGGGACTCGCGTTTCGTGGCATAAATGGACGAATGGTATTAAATCACAGGAGGAGGGAGTTTGACTTATTAAAGTGTAAGAGGACTTTTTTTTTATCTATAGTCAACGAAGAAGGGGCAGGTATTCTTGGGGAAAATAGGAATACAATTTAATGACGCCATCTGGTTGAACGGGTTAATTTATCTTTCCTCTTCCTTTTTTTTCTGTTCTGCTTCATCTGTCTTCAATTTCTTTTATTTTCTATTCTACATCTTCCCCTTCCCCTCTCTCTTCCTCCATTTTCCTTTTTCTGTAATACTTTCCGGATTCTACGAGACACTTTCACATGAATAAAATCTCCAGGCATTATACGGAATAGAGTACGAGTTATTCCGACCATGAGTGAGGTATCTCCATCCCTCCTACCACTTTCCTTTCCATTTCCATAACCCTTCCACGTTAACTGCCCCTCTTCCATCATTCTCCTGATTCATCCCGCTCCTCCCTTCAACTTTCCCTTGCTTCCCTCTTATCCTCTTCAGTACAACAGGACTCTCTCTCTGTCTGTCTCTCTGTCTCTCTCTCTCTCTCTCTCTCTCAATACTGGCGATTTTATTCAGCTTAGGAGAGACGTTCCACACTGCAGAGTCTGGATATAACCTTCCTTATACCTTTCATTACTAGTGTTCTCTTAAAGTGATAAAATCGTTTGGTGACAACAAGAACTATAAAAGTACTGGCATCCTCGGGCCGAAGGGGTTAATTACAATCTTCGCTACCTACAGACGATTTTGTTCCATTCACGGGACAGATTAAGGGAAAGCAATTATATCCGCCTGATTACCATACGTCCTTCGAAACCCAAGTAAATTCGTCTTGTAACAAACCACACACACACACAC
Organism: Coenobita brevimanus; assembly: GCF_032717465.1. Taxonomy (NCBI): domain Eukaryota; kingdom Metazoa; phylum Arthropoda; class Malacostraca; order Decapoda; family Coenobitidae; genus Coenobita; species Coenobita brevimanus. Next base: position 16,547 of record NW_027643223.1, on the reverse strand, counting down.
ACACACACACACACACACACACACACACACACACACACACACACACCATAAATCCTTGCGTGCGGAAGGCTTAGCTCACTCGACATCATCATTAAATACCAAACACAATTTAGTACGTCCGGCCCGCACACTCCCTTCATCACCACTGCACGCATACACGCACATACTGGTAAACACACACACACACACACACACACACACACACACACACACACACACACACACACACACATCGTTTCGTGGAGGTAAGGGAGGGGAGTAGGCTATATTATAAATCTAATAAAGTAATCACGGTCCTTCTTGGCTTAGGGTGAGGATGGTTGGATGAAGGTGTGGGAAGGAAGGAGGTTGGAGGCGTGGGAGAGAGGGATGGAACTTGAAGGAGGGAGAGGGGAGAGGAGAGAAAGAGGAACAGAAGGAAAAGGAGACGGAAGAGGAGAAGAGGGAGGAAAAATGGAGAAGAGAGATTGCAGAGGGAGGGGAGAAGGGAGGAAAAGGTAGGGGAGGAGGAAGGGAAATGAGAGGTTCCGGGTAGGGGAAGGATAAGAAGGGGGAAGAGGGAAAGAGTGATTTGGTAATGGGAAAGGGGAGAGGAGGAAGGGAGGGAGAGTGAGAGAGATTTGGTAGTGGGAAAGGGAAAAAGAAAGAATGGAATGGAAGGGGAGGAATGAAATTGGAGTAAAGTGAAAAGGGGAAGGGGGAGAGTACAAAGGAGTACAAAGGCAAGCAAACAGCAATAGACCTTATGGAGGAGGTGACGAAGGAGTGTAGGGAGAAGGGAGAGGAGAGAGGGAAAGGAAGAGGAAGAGGGAAGGGGAAGGAGAAGCTGGAAAAAAAAAGAGTGAGAAGAAGAAAAAGAAGAATTAAATGTTATGGCTATCGTGGCAAGAGGGTCGTTAAGTCAGTGTATATTTCAGTGCCAGTCTTCCAGAACACGACCCACAACAGTCAGTGATATAACCAGGTCCCATATACTGCTGAGTGAACAGGAGCGTAGAGGAACCAAACTGAGTTCAACAGTCTGACCGGCCCAAGAAAGGGGTGAGAGGAGACGTAACCGGGTCTGGATGATGGGGAGAGGGTGGGGGATGGGTAGGGAAGGGGGAGGGGGTGCGGGAGGGGGAGGGAAGGGAGAGGGGGTGGGGTGGATTAGGTGGTTGGGTTGGCTGGTGCGCGTAACAAGGGAAGCCAAATTTACTCCCTTATAAATACCAGCAGGTGCTAATCCCAGGCTGCCTACCTGTATACCCTGCCTCTCTTATTGCTTATATACTTTTTTTTCCCTGCCTCGAGCACAACACGAACCTGCAATTGCCTGCTACTTGTTATTGAAATGTACAGCCAGACTTGCTTGCCAGTCCGTCTGTTTCTGCTTCAACAGACATGGAATGAGAGAGAGTTATATGAGGGGTGACTGAAAGAGGTGAGGGAGGTAGAATGTGAGAGTAATTTAGTAAGGCTTTGAGATGTAAGAAAAAGTGTGAGGGAGGGAGAATGAGATAAAACGAGAAGCCGGAGAGTGTGAGGGAGGATTGTGTGAGACGCAAGGATGTGGCAAAGAGTGTGAGGGAAGGAGTGTGCGAGATTAAAGGATACGATAGGGTGATAGAGTGTGTGGCCAGGAGTGTGTGTGATAAAAGGATTAGCAGGCAAGTGTATGTGGGAAGGAGTGTATGGGGTACAAGGGTATGGTGGAGAGAATGAGGAAGGGCGTGTATGATCTAAATACAAATACACGGTGTGTGTGTGTGTGTGTGTGTGTGTGTGTGTGTAATTCACCGGGTCGGTCAGGATCACTTGATGGTCGTGATCGTCAGCTTTTACCCTCTCGGAAGGGAGCTGAGAGCTCATATAGTCCGATCTAAGGGCAAGGCTGTGACCTTCACACACGCACACACCCGTCCCCTTGCTCAAGGGGGACAGTAACCACCCACTTCGTCAGTGAAACTTTTCGCAACCTGAGCGAGGCGCGAACTCCCGTCCACCAGTTGGCAAGCGAGAACGTTACCACTGCACCAGCGAGCGGTGTGTGTGTGTGTGTGTGTGTGTGTGTGTGTGTGTTCAGGACACAAGTACTAAGCTGCCTTCCTCTGCCAACCCCTCTCCCATCCTGCCACTCTCCCTTTCACACAGAGTGTAATTACGCCGCTCATGCCGCCCCAAATTGTCGTTTACACCCACACGCTTCTCAAAGGCTGTGCTGACTAACCCACCCACTCCATTCCCCGCCCAACCCCATTCCCCGGCCAACTTCCCACCCAAACCCACCACATCTCCACACCGAGCCCTGTATTATTAGATTAGCATCATTTATTTTTTACAGCTGCTTATTATTCCCTTCCATGTTATGTATATACAAAGGAGTACAAAGGAAAGCAAACAGCAACAGAACCGTTGGTCCATTTGTGGTTGTCTAGTATAGGGAAGATTAACAAAACAATTCTATTAGCTAAAGACATGGACAGAAAAACACGCCCCCTCACATCTCCTTCCCCTTTCCCCTCCCTCACACCTCCTTGCATCTTCACGCCCCCTCACGCTACACACCCTTCCCTCGTCCCCTCATGCCCCTACTGCCCGTTACCCCCCTCACGTCCTCTTTGCTCTCTCTCTCTCTCTCTCTCTCTCCCCAAGGTAAGTCGAAATTCAAAACTGAAACGCCAAATTTCAAAACCTGAGTCACCATTCAAGTCAAAAGCAAAAATTCAAAAAGTCATTGTTTGAAAATCAAAATTCATAATTCAAGTCGAAGGAAATAAAATTAAAATTAATGTCAAAACTCAAAATTTAAACGTTAAAATTCGTAATTCACACACACACACACACACACACACACACACACACTAATTAATGCAATGGGTTTTTCAAAAGTTGAATAAAATCACTCGGCGATACCTCGACTAAAATAAGAGAACGAGAAAATAAGAGAACGAAAACGGGCCCATGAGAGGGATAACTAAAATATGAGGCCATTGTAGTGCCAGGCTTACCTCTAGCACTACAAGGACGCCATTGCATTTTACTCGTGCTTTCTAAGGTCAGTTTTATTCAGCTGACGTGGGATTGCAACTGGATGGGTCAGACACAGCCTGCACTCAACTCTTTTGTACGAGAGGTTATTCTATCTATCTGTCTATAAACATCTAGTGCAAGACGCCTTAAATCCGTAAGGGGCGGCTACAAACAGATCACCTCCATGTCGCTCTGTCCTCTGCCATCTCGCTGCCCTCCCCCCAATTAACACCTACTCTCTCATATACATCTTGACACCATCTATCTCAAAGTTAAATAAATTCTTCTGAAGGTTGCAGATATATATCAATAAACACATCACCGGTCTGAAAGGGTTAAGATGAATAAAGTCGTGTGCAGGTGCCATGGAAGGCGTTAAATAAGACGTCATGGAGGCAAAGAAGTTAAATCGGCTCAAGTAAGGACACACCATCCCTATGCCATCAGATTACCACCTCCACAGCAGGGGGGGGGGAGAGGTAATGGTAAGGGGGACGTAGGGGGGTGGTAGCGAGGGGGTGGTAGCGAGGGGGTGGTAGGGAGGGGTGGTGTGAGGTTAAGGGAAGGATGATGAGAGCAATGGTAAGGGGGTCGTGTGGGGTCAAGGGAGGGGTGATGAGGGTAATAGTAAGAGGGTCATGCGGGTGGTAGGGAGGGGTGGTGAGGTGGTTAAGGCAGAGGTGGTGGGGGTGGTAGGAGAGGGGTGGTGGGGGTGGTGGGAGAAGGGTGGCGGGTGGTAGGAAAGGGGTGGTGGGGTGGTAGAAAAGGGGTTGTGGGGTGGTAGAAAAGGGGTGGCGGGGGACGGTAGGGAAGGGGTGGCGGGGGACGGTAGGGAAGGGGTGGGGTTCAGTCGTGCCTGGTAAAGAAGTCTGGGTCGCACATCCTGTTTAATGGGGAATTCATCACTCACATTTTTACGTCTGTGATTAGAGAGCTTTTTAATTGGGAATAAAACTTGAGAGCTTTTTAATTGGGAATAAAACTTGAGAGCTTTTGGGGAATAAAACTTGAGAGCTCTTTAACTGGGAATAAAACTTGAAACTTTAATTGGGAATAAAACCTGAGAGCTTTTTAATTGGGAATAAAACTTGAGAGCTTTTTAATTGGGAATAAAACTTGAGAGCTTTTTAATTGGGAATAAAACTTGAGAGCTTTGTCATTCTCAGCCAAGGCACTAACACAAGTAATTCTCAGCATTTGTGGTCAGGTGTGGAATTTTCTGAGATGAATAAAATCGTCTGGCGTTAGCTGGAATTAAACCCCAAGGGCGGTATTTTTGTGCGGTTAGGAAGCTTACTAACACCTCCTTCTTGCCGACTTATTTTCGATTCTGCTCCGTTACTACACTGTCGTGTGTTAGTCATGCAATGTGTGTCGATATTAGAGAGGCATAAGATGCAAACCAGAGGATGTTAATGAGTAGTTTGGAAAATAAACCGTTAAGGAAGAGGTGTTAAGAAGCCTCCTTACCCGACGAGAATACGGGCCTAAGTCCTTAAAATAAATCGTTAAGGAAGAGGTGTTAGGGAGCCTCCTTACCCGACTAGAACGTCAGTCAAGATTTAACAAAGAAATTTTCACCAGTCAACCCTGACCTAATATAATCTGGATAGGCTAACCAGAATGACATACAAAATTAATAGTTGGCGGCCAAACGGTTCACCTGGCCTTTGGTTCCTTCTTCCTTGCATAAAAAAAAATAAAAAAAAGCTCCCATATCCCATGCCACTTACTTGTACTATCTTTATATAATTTAAGTGATTTTTACAACAGGACGGGTCAGGTAAGGGCATAATATACGTGCTCCTCCTCTCTGCCTACCTCCAGCCTCTCAAATCTGATTTACTCGCTATCTACACCCTCACCCTGCCTATCATGTTGTCTGTCCTCCCACGTTTCTCCTACCTGCCTAACCATCTACCTATCCCTGCCAAACCATCTCTCTATTAATGCCTCAACATTTACCCATCCTTGTCTCATCATATGCCTATCCCTGCCTCACCATCTATCAATCAATGCTTCAGCATCTGTCGAACCCTGTCTCACCATCTGTCTATCCCTTCCTCTCTACCTATCCCTTCCTCACCATCTACCTATCTCTTCCTCACCATCTGCCTATCTCTTCCTCACCATCTATCTATCCTTGCCTCACCATCTGCCTAGCCTCACCATCTACCTACCCATATCCCCACCCGCCTATCCCTGCCGCATAAGAGCACCACGACGCAACACTATAATTTTTCCTTCATAACAGCTGGGTGTATCCTGATTATACCTCAGATTAACATACTTCTCATGGATTAGCCAGGATTAAAACATACACGACCCGAGGGATTAGGCTCAGAGGTGTCAATAGGGATTAGGTCAGTAGGGATTTGGTGTTTATTCTGGATGGATTTCGCTGTCATTCCCTCATCCTTCCTTCTTTATACTTTCTCAGCCCTTCACCCTTCTCCATAAACATTTTCCTCTCTCTCTCTCTCTCTCTCTCTCACCTATCCACTCAATTTGGCTTTCCTCCCTCCTACTCTCTTTTCCCAACTTAACTTTCCTTCCCCTCCTCCCCTACTTACCTAACATCCTCCTCTTCCTTTCTTACCCACCCACCTAACTCTACCTTCCTTCCCCTCCTTACCTACAACCCACATCACTTTCCTCCCCCTTCACTCCTCCTCTAACTCTCTTTTCTCCCTCTCCTTCCCTACCTACCCACCAAACTTTCCCCTCCATCCTCCCCTATATACTCCCCCAACTCCCCTCCCCTTCACCCTGTCCTCTCTATACCCTGTGTACCTACAATATATATAGAATCAATTAGTGGCTATACAAGGTGACAACACCAGCAACACCAACAATAACACCATATACCTCTTATGTGGGATGATGCTGATTTACACATTATGTTGTACTGTAGGATGTGCCACACGTGTCGGCTGCTCCTTACCAATGACCCCTGGCAATTGTATTGTTTATAAAAGACCCAACATGCTTCCATACGTCACCCTTGGTCACCTAATGGCAGCATTCCACGCTGCTCGATCTCTGGCAGCCTCCCTATTCAGTCCCTTAGATATTCTATCCATCATTTTATTCCAGCCTGATCTACACACAACATTACGCCAGTCAGGGTAAGTTCTTGTAGGCGGTAACGAAGGCTACATTTAACTCTTCAAGTTCGTAAAGTTTCTCCCACGCGAAATAAAATCGTTTAGAGACAACAAGAATAAAATATAAATACGTCCAATGGTTCAAGGACTTAATGAAGGCTGTGTCTAACCCTTCCTGTCCGAGATGTCTCTCCTAAATAAAATATATAAATAAATAAATAAAAGCATGTCTGGTGGCAGCAAGTTAAGTGGAAAATACATAAAAGAATCCCATGGCATACAGAAGACTCACATCGTACATAAAAGAATCCCATGGTATACAGACTCACATCGTACATAAAAGAATCCCATGGCATACAGAATCACATCGTACATAAAAGAATCCCATGGTATACAGAATCACATCGTACATAAAAGAATCCCATGGTATACAGAAGAATCACATACATAAAAGAATCCCATGGTATACAGAAGAATCACATACATAAAAGAATCCCATGGTATACAGAATCACATCGTACATAAAAGAATCTCACGGTGTCTCTGGCTGGCATCCGTGGCCTTTCAGATATAAAATAGTTCAGGTGATACGCCAAATGACACCGAGTCTTCTAATTAGGAATATTTTTTGTTCGCTTTCTAGCAACCTTGACCGGAAAAATGAGACGCGTTTTATTTGCAGAGTTTTGGGATGGCGTTAATTAATAAGTGACCAAGAGGAAGGTGAATCTCTCTCTCTCTCTCTCTCTCTCCGTCCCTTGCTCACCACCTCACATTCCAGCCTCATTTCCTATTCCATCATTTCATAATACCGCTCCCCTCTCATCCCTGTTCATCTCACCACAAAGTTAAATCCATCTGTCCTCCCCTTCATCTCACACTCTCGCCCCTCCTTCCACATTTTCACTCTATTTCACTCTTGCCCTCGCTTGATATCCGTTTTCCCTCACCCTTTCGCTCACCCCTTATCCCTCACTCTCTCCCGTCACTCTTTCGCTCACCCTCATCATCAGTTCTCATCCTCACCCTCACACAGACTCATTCACATCCTCATCCTTACCCCTGTTTTCTTTATGATCTCACCTTTCACTCGGGTTCTCATTCTCACCCTCACCTCCTTTCTTCCTCACTTTACTCTCATCTTTCTCACTCCACCATCATTTTTCACCTTCATCCTTACTTTCCACACTGTTTCTGCGAAAAAGAAGAAAACCAAATCTATAAGCCTGCAATAATAATAATAATAATAATAATATTAATAATAATAATGATAAGAAGAAGAAGAAGAAGAAGAAGAATTCATCATAAAGCCAAGGGAGCCAAAATCAAGATACTGTTATTTCGAGATGCCCTCATAGAATGGAGGTGGTAGGAAGGGGGAAAGACAGACTGGGGAAGACTGTGCAAGAGTTTACCAGCTGTGTAACTGATAAATGTTATATGAATGACTGAAAATAAAGACTGACTCGAATTAAGAGATAGGAAGAAAAGAGGCATGAGTGTGTATATAGACAGGTGCTGCAAGCCCCTGTAATCAGAACAGGATGCAGGTAGAGAATTCTGCAGAGCAATGACTAGAGTGAAACCAATGAAAAGGACAAAAGGATGCGACATTGTGATAAAGTGACTGAGGGGAGTCAGGGAGAGGATGGGAGTTGTTAAGATGAACACCCACTGTGTCCACCCTGTTTAAAAGAGTGAATGTGGTGGTTCTGCCGCTCCCCCTCCACACACGAGAGGTGCAGTCCACCAGAGGAACACAACACCTTTGTACAAAATCAGCAACAGTGTAGAGTCAAAGGCAGCACGGATGTACAGAATCAGCAACAGTGTAGGGTCAAGGGCAGCACGGATGTACAGAATCAGCAACAGTGTAGAGTCAAAGGCAGCACGGATGTACAGAATCAGCAACAGTGTAGGGTCAAAGGCAGCACGGATGTACAGAATCAGCAACAGTGTAGGGTCAAGGGCAGCACGGATGTACAGAATCAGCAACAGTGTAGGGTCAAGGGCAGCACGGATGTACAGAATCAGCAACAGTGTAGGGTCAAGGGCAGCACGGATGTACAGAATCAGCAACAACGTAGGGTCAAAGGCAGCACGGATGTACAGAATCAGCAAGTGTAGGGTCAAAGGCAGCACGGATGTACAGAATCAGCAACAACGTAGGGTCAAAGGCAGCACGGAGTCAACTCACAATACCCAGAATCCAAGAAGATGATTTCACCAGAGAGGCAAATGTGATCCTTCCAAGATAGATCACAAGAAAAACAGACCCGAGGCTATTGAGGGATGATAAAGAATTGAGATGTGTGTTACTGAAGGCCGCGGGTGATTGTGTGGAAGATTGCGGCCACCTGAACGATGGCGGAATGGAGTTTTTGAACCAATATTGATCCTTACCCTCATCCATAACTCCTGCCTTTGCCTACTCCCTCACCCGTCACCCTTATCTTTCGTTTTCACCCTTACTCTCACTTTCACCCATTACACTTATATATTCCTTATCTCTTAACTCTCATTCACACCCTAAATCATACTTGCACTTTCAAACTCATCTTTGCTCATTTCTCTCTCTCTCTCTCTCTCTCTCTCATCTTCTTGCTTCCATCTCCCCTCTCATCCACTCTATGCACCTTCATTTTGTTTTATTGGTAATCAACATTAATTTACTGTTTTCTTTTTCCTCCATTCTCCCTTTTCTTTAATCTTTTCCCCTCTCATTTCCACGTTCGCCAATCTCACCTTCCGGTCTTCGTTTTCTCTTATATTTATTTCATACCCCCCCTTCTCTCTCTCTCTCCCTCTCTCTCTTTCTCTCTCTCTCTCTCCTCCCATGGGCCAACTCCAGCTCGCAATTACCTCAGCAGAAAGAAAAAACTCTTGTTTGATCAGATCCCGAGTTCTTTTCAGATTAATTAAAACAAG
>NW_027643223.1:0-2500 GCF_032717465.1 Coenobita brevimanus | reverse complement strand
ATTCTCCCCTCCTCGTCTCTTTTCCTTCTCTCCTCCCCTATCTCTTTCCTCCCCCTCCCCCTCCTACGCCGGCTCAGTGGCTGGGGGAGGACTTATGGCTGTAATCGGATCCGGAACAAGAAAAAAAGACTTGGAATAAAGCAATGGGAAAAAGGCGAGAAGGAAGAGGGAAGGATGAGCAGGGAGAGGAGGAGGAGGGATAGGAGGGGGAATGAGTGGAGAATGCAGGTAGAGGAGGGGAGGAAACTTTGGAAGAGATTCAGGGAGAGGGAAATGGGACGAAGAGAGAGGAGAAAAAGGCAGGAGAAAAGAGGAGGATCTGATTAATTTTACCGCAAAGACTGAGTGATTAAATGAATACAGGGATGGGTGATAAAATCAATGAATGAATACAAAGATTGATGCATTAAGGATGTATGCAAAATGAAGAAGGATGGGCTAATATGAAAAATATAAGTACGAACGAACAGACAAGCATTAACGAGTCGATGGACAATATTAATTTCGGTCATAAACATACTGAACACTAACACCTACATACATACATACACGTTCTCTCTCTCTCTCTCTCTCTCTCTCTCTCTCTCTCAACACATCAAAAGAAGACCAAAGTCATAATTATATCCGAAAACCAAATACATTAAAAAACCCATCCCACCTAAGCTCCTCTAATTGGCAGGGGAGGCTTATAGGAAGACGAAAGTATGAAAGCAATAACCCCCCCTCTCTCTCTCTCTCTCAAAAAAAAAAAAACAGATGGAGAGTAATGAACTGGGCTCAGTACCTCAACACAGGAAGATCTGACGACTTACATGACAAATGGGAGTCACTGAATCAAAACTGCCATGACTGGACCTGATGTGATGTGTGTGTGTGTGTGTGTGTGTGTTCGGGTGAGAGAGAGAGAGAGAGAGAGAGAGAGAGAGAGAGAGAGAGAGAGAGAGAGAGAGAGAGAATCATTACTTCATTCAGCCTGCATTGCATTTTCCTCGGATTTTACATTATATTTTTTATCTAGTCTTTTCATAAATTACATATTTTTTTTTTTCCTCACAAATATTCACTGATATCTTACTGAACCTCTCTCTCTCTCTCTCTCTCTCTCTCTCTCTCTCTCTCCCTGGTTTCTTCCTCCATCTCTTTGGGAAATCCGACACTAAGTCAATACCTTGCCTTCTGAAGTTTAGAGGTGAAAGAGAGAGGGAAAGGGAAGAGAGAAAGGGAGAAGTGAAAAAGGAGAAAGAAAGAGAGAGGCAAAAAGGGGAGGAAGAAGTACAGGGAGAAGAAGGGAATGGAAGAGAAGAACTGAGGTAAGCGAAGAAAGGATCCGGTAGAAGGAAGAAAGGGGAAGGGAGGGAAAGACAGAGGCGGACTGAGAGGCTGGGAATAAGAAAGGATGAGAAAGCAAGAGGAAAGGATGCATGGACTGATGGATGGATAATAAGCTTCCAGTTTACTGTAATATAATCAGGATGTGGGATTACATTTTCACTGCAAAAGTCAGACGGTTTTATTAGCCTCGACGTAGCTCTCAGGCTCCGGTGATGGACTCTACGATGATAAAACTGTGTAGCGTTAGTTGCAATAACATACCAGAGTTAATGAGTCCAGGAAGGCCACATTTAAGTCATCGCGTTGGGAAAGTCTCTCCTAAACTGAATAATACATGTTGGTCGTGGGAATAAAATATAGACGACAGTGAACTAAGGCTTCTCACCCACACAGCATTGGAATCTATATCTGGCGTGGTGTCCAATAGCCTTTATGTTGTGGATCGGCTGAGGTTTTTCTGATCCTTTTGCTTTGCTTACAATCCCCTTTACCACAAGTCCAGGAGTCTTTTCACGTATTCCTCTGCCCATACCCTATACTCATATTCTGAATATTTATGTAACACCGAAACATTCAGCTGTGGACTTTGACAGTAAATATTGGAGGAGGAGGAGTGAAGGTATAAGGAAAGCAGGAGGATAGGAGAATGGAGTGGTGTTGGAGATCTGGAAGGTAGAGAAAAGAGTAAGATGCTTGTATACAGGAAGAAGGAAGAAAGGAAGAGAGCAAGAGAACAGGGGATGATGGATGGAAGAAAAGGAAGACAGTACGGAGGAAGGGTGGGAGACCAGGGAGAAGAAAAGGATATGGGGAGAGGAAACCGAGAAGCAGTGATGAGAGAGAGACTCAAGGAGAAAGAGGAGGAAGGTGTAGGAGAAACAGGAGCAAAGATGACTGGCAGGAGGAGTGGTGTCCAAGGAATGGAGGTACAGGATGTAGTGGTGAGGGGGAAAGTGTACAAGGACTGGAAGGAGAAGGAGTGTAGAAAAAGGAAGACAGCAGGATAATAACTGGGGTTTTAGAGGGAGAAGAATGAGGGTGAAGGAGGCTAGAAGGTCAAAAGAAAACAGGAGGAAAAGAAGGATTGCAGGAAAACAGGACAGGATGTAGGATATAAAGGAAAACATGTAGGACTGCTAAAGAGACAAGGGAAAAAGAATGGAAGAAG
>NW_027643222.1:92500-181002 GCF_032717465.1 Coenobita brevimanus | reverse complement strand
ATATAAACTGTCTAAATCTCACGCCATTAGTATTGGTCTTTCCCTCTGTCTCCAAATCTTTGTGACGAGCATTAAGGTCCCCAGCTACTAAGGTCACTTCACTAAAAACAGTATCAGGCAGAGAGCTAACGGCAAAGCAATTTTTAGAAACATACAGGATAATTACGTTCAGCACACTCTCACTCAGATAAATTTTGACGGAAACTGACTCCACACCTTCACTCCTGTGGGGACACTCTAACAGCTCCGATGGAATGGAATTTCTTACGTATGTAGATACACCCCGTATACCATCACCCGCCATAAGTTGATACTTTGTACATCCGCCGAGTTTAAACAGATTGCCATCCCTATCCCCCGTCTCCTGAAGGAGTATCACATCTATACAGTGATTTAAAATATAATAGTGAAGGTCTGTAATTCTATTTTTCAGTCCATTCACGTTCCAAGATATTACCCTAAGTTCGCAGGGACCCATTATCCATGGGTGTCTCTAATACCATATTTGATATTTCCTCTAATTCCTTGGAGAACTTGTCCATATGTTTATGCAGTTCCAGCCAACCTTTAAACACTTTACACTTTTTCTCATCATCCTGGCACGTTTCCAAAACCCTTCCTATACCTGCAACACCACTGGTCAGAACCTTGTGAGTTTTGAGCGTTTTCTCTTTTCCTATCTATCTATCTATCTATTGCCAGACGCCTCAATCCCGTTTGGGGTGGCCACAAACAAATCGCCTCCAAGTCGCCCTGTCCCCCGCCATTTCACTGCCCTGCTCCCAACTCACACCCCCCTCTCTCATATACCTCTCCACCCCATCCTTCCATCTCATCCTCGGCCTCCCCCTCCCTCTTCCCCCCTCCACCTCACTCACATACACTCTCTTCGTCAGTCTTTCACCCTCCATCCTCTCCACATGGCCAAACCACCTCAGTGTGTTCTCTTTTCCCCTTATTACAATTTTAAGCTCTGGAGACTTTTTGGCGTGTTCACTCTCACTGTTGCTGTTTACTATGTTGTCTGTGCTCTCACTATTGTATTCAGCATTTTCTGTCGGGTTCATAAGTTTATTAACTTTCTTTTCTAGTGCTTCTAGTTTTCTGCCCAGTTCTTTTATGTATATGATTAACTCACCATTTCCCTGCTGAGTGTTGGTGTTAGGTTGTGTTGTTGTGAGGGATGGGGTGACCACGTGACTAGGATGTGGGGGTGAGGTGTGACCTGCGCTGCTGGCAGGTGGGGCTATGTCGCCATCACACAGCTCGTCCCTGGGACCCCTCGAGGCATTCCCCAGGGGCGGCCACTCTGCCTCACCACCTTCCCCATACACGTGTGGCCTTCCCACCCACGCCTGCCTCCCTGGTGCAACCTGGACCTGGCAGGGCTGTTTCACGTGGCCAACACCTCCATCCGTTGATTCTCTCCCTCCTCTTGTCCTCTGCTCTGCTGTCCTTTCTTCCTGCCCCTCGGACCCTCGCGCCAGATAATTTGGTCTTTTTGGACACAGAGGAGACCTTGCATTGTGGTTTCCACCACAGTTACAGCACCGAGGTTCGACACGTGTCCCCATCTTGATTTTTTCTCCGCATTCGCTGGACTCGTGCTTCCTAGCGCAGAATCTGCAGCGTGTGTCCTCTTGGCAGCGCCAGGCCCTGTGTCCCCACCTGCTGCAGCGAAGGCAAAATGCTGGTTCCTCAATGTAGGGCCGTAAGCTTCTGTATCCAGCACCCGGAATAAAAACTTGCCTTGGGATGTCCCCTTTCATTAGGGCAATCACTTGGTTCTTCTCCTGTCCCTTGTTCATGTGTCGCTTGGCCCAGATAAACCTAGGGTCGTTCAGGAGGAATTCTGGGTCTAGAACATAAGAACATAAGAAGAGAGGATAACTGCAGTAGGCCGGTTAGCCCATGCTAGGCAGCTCCTAGAAGAGTAACTGAACTACTAGAATGAGATAAGGATAGCAAAGAAGAAGGCTCTCCCCCGCCCTCCAAACCCTCCAGCCGAAGCCGGCAGGAAAAAGTTAGAAAGAACACCACGCCGTATAGAAAAACTGGCGTGGACATTTTACAGGAAAGTGTGAAAGGAGAATAGAGACTATCACAGTGTAACCTGAAAAGGAAAAATTATGAATTAGTATTGGTTATAAGATTTTCTTTTTTCTATATCCACCCCTTATTAGTCATATGCTTATCTAGCCTATGCTTGAAACTCTCAATGGAAGAGGCAGCAACTACTTTACTAGGTAGCTTATTCCATTCGTCTACTACTCTATTACCAAACCAATTTCTACCTATTTCCTTGCTGAAACGGAATTTTTCTAGTTTGAAACCATTATTTCTAGTTCTATCCTGTATGCTCACTTTAAGTACCTTACTGATATCTCCCTTATTTATACCCTTCATCCACTTAAACACCTCAATTAAGTCTCCCCTTACTCTACGCCTCTCTAGCGAATGCAGACTTAGTCTTTTCAGTCTGTCTTCATATGACAGGTTCCGGACGTCATGTATGATTTTTGTCATTCTTCTCTGTACATTTTCTAACGAATTAATATCCATTCTATAGTAAGGACACCAAAATTGTACTGCGTAGTCTAAATGTGGCCTTACTAATGCTAGATAAAGTTTCATTATTACTTTAGATGATCTATTGCTCACGCAATAGTATTATGGGATATCTAAACACGATAACCTTGGTGCATCTCTCCCTCTCCTCCGGAACCTGCAGTGTCACACCCTCAAAACCAGTCGTGGTCAGCATCTCCACTGCCTCCTGACTTCCTACTGTGACGTAAGGTCTCTGCCTACCTTCCTTAAACAGGGCCTCGAACCGTCGATATGCAAGTCCAAGCTTCACCGTCCAGAGTAGTTTTTGGTGATAATTTAGGTCAGTGTTGGTTGGGAAGAGAAGCCTCACTCTATTCCTTGGGGTGGCCTCGTCACCGTCCTGGCTAGGCATTGCTCCTGACCCATGTGGTGTAGTCGGCTGCACTCCAGCTGCCTTCCCCGTATCACATGGTATAATAACACCTCCATCTACCCCACACGACTTATTCTTTACCTTTTTGTTGTCTCTGTCCTCTTCTTCATCACTCGCTTCCCTCTCGCTGCCGCGTATCATCCTCTTTCTCTTTTCTCTTGTACTGATGACCTCCGTAAACCGGGTCTCCATATCTATTTCTTCCTCGTTGTCACCCAAGGGGGCCTCCCTTCCCTCGTTCATGGCCATGGCACTAGCCATTTCAGGGGACGTTGGTTTTGTAGTGCATCCGATCAGTTTCAACTCAGTTGTTAAATTACTGTGTGATGAAGCACTCTGGGAAGCACGTCTGCCTGCCGCGGAGGTCAAGGACAGAATGAAGAGGGTGTATGTAGGTGAAGTGGAGAGAGGGAGAGGGAGGGGTAGACCGAGGATGAGGTGGAGGGATGGAGTTGAGAGGTATATGAGGGGGGGGGTGAGTTGGGGGGAGGGTAGTCAAATGGTGGGTGACAGAGCGACTTGGAGGCGTTTTGTCTGCGGCCACTCTTTGTGGGATTAGGGCGTCGGGCTATAGATAGATAGATAGATCTATCGGTGGATAAATCAATAATTATATGGTGTCACGGTAGGGTCAGGCTCCATATTACCTCACCCTTACCAGCTTACTTCGGCATTTGTCAGGTTAATATACATAATACATTCACTGTTATGTCCATCCATCTCTCTCATTCTCCTCATCTCACCCTGTTTACTCCCCTCTCATCATCATCATCATCATCATCATTATCATATTTCCCAGTTCTGTATTATATAACCATCTTTTTTTTTTTTTTTTTTTTTTACAAACTACATAAATGTAAGATGTGTTGTACTTCATGAATATAGGATATGGCTGTATGATAGGCCAGCCAGTTGCAAGTAATGGTGTGTGTGTGTGTGTGTGTGTGTGTGTGTGTGTGTGTGTGTGTGTAATTCATCGGGTCGGTCAGGATCACTTGATGGTCGTGATCGTCAGCTTTTACCCTCCCGGAAGGGAGCTGAGAGCTCATATAGTCCGATCTAAGGGCAAGGCTGTGACCACACACGCACACACCAGTCCCCTTGCTCGAGGGGGACAGAAACCACCCACTTCGTCAGTGAAACTTTTCGCAACGTGTGTGTGTGTATGTGTGTGTGTGTGTGTGTGTGTGTGTGTGTGTGTGTGTGTGTGTGTGTGTGTGTGTAAACTTAACCCATTAGCTGTGGTGGCTTCTCTTCAGTTAACATAAAATCGCTTACTGTATGCTGAAGTATATATACATATATATTTATTTTCTGGTCACAGCGTTCATCTAGCACGTCATATACTGTTCAGTTCTGCCGAGTTGCTCTTAGCTGAACGTATCGATGTAACGTTAGCCAAAACAAAATACCGTCTTTGTAACTAATTCGCATCTTACAGTTTCGATATGTAATCTCATTGTTCGTACATCACGATACTTTAGGCAGCCAAGAAAATAATCTACCGAAATAGAAAACGCTAGTTACATGGATAACTGATATATTTTTCGTTCCTGGACTAGGCACATTTTACCCCTCTCCTATTCTGTCCTACTTTAGCCTAAACCAACCCATCCTAACCTACTTTTCTCTGTCCTACACTACCCTACCCCAACCTACCCTGCCCTAGCGTTCCCTACCCTATCCTACCGCTGAGGTCTCCTGTAGGGATACTCGTTCTTCGGTTTTTGCCAGGCTTAGGGAGGTGGAGGAGATTAAGGTGTTGGACATCCGTTCTGGGGGCGGAGAGACTTACAACATCCCTTTGTCTTGTTGTAAACTTTGGTCTACCCTTTCCCTGTCATGACACTTCTCCGGAGTCGATAATATTCCCCATGCAGTGCTGAGGTACCTGGATGATGAAGCAGTGTCTTTTTTAAGGAAGGGGGGGGAAGGAAGGTTGTGGGGAGGGGAAGGGAAAGTGGGAAAGGAGGAAGGAAGGAGGAGTGGAAAGATGGTGTGCTGGCCACCTTGTTTTTTTTTTTAATGGTTTGTTTGTTTAATGGTTTGTTTGTTTATTTATTTATTTATTTAGTTGTTTATTTGTTTAATAATTTTATTTATATTTTTATTTGTTGTATTTATTAATTTTGTTTTATTTATTTGTTTGTATAACTAGCTAGCTAGCTAAATGTTTCGTTGTTTTTTGTGGTTGATGTCGGGTGGTTTGTTGGCGACTAGCAACAGTATTGCAGTCTTTTGTGGACACTTGTCAGTGTTTGTTGGTAGATGCGGGTACTGTTTGGGTAACTGGTTTGAGTTCGTTTCATTCCCGTAGAGTTTCATAGGGAGTGTATGGGATGTGGGTCGTTGTGAGATGCGGGACTCGCTAGCGGGAGTTAGGTCGGGCTGGGATTGTAGTTCTGGTGGGAGTTTTAGTAGATGGGGACAGGGTCTGGGTTTTCTGCTATGGTTTTTAGGCTGCTTGGGAACCATTTGTGTAAGATGAGGTTCCTTTCCTCAGTGATGTTTTTTAAGGTGTTGTACGTTTCGTTATCAAATTCTTCGATTTTTTCCCATATTTTTTTGGCTTGGTTGTGTACTTTAATATTCAAGGGTTTGGTTTTGGTGATTGTATGTATTTGTTCTGTAGTTAAGGTGTAGGGGTAGTGTTGGTTGGTTGCAAATCGGAGAGCCTTATTTTGGATTGTTTGTAGTTTCCTTAGTTGAGTGTGGCTGAAGGTGTGTGTAGGGATGGGTGGATATTCGAGGATGGGAAGAACAAGTGCTTTGACTAGGTGGGTTTTAATTTTTATTGGCATGTCTTTGAATCTGTATAATCGACTGAGTGCTCCAGTGGCTTTTTGTCTCCTGTCATTTGTGCTAGCGAGGTAGCCTGTTGAGTTGATCTTGAAACCTAGTATTTTCCCTTCCTCCTTAAATTCAATTAATTCGTCATTAATTATTAGTGGCTCTTTTCTTTTGTTTGCTAGTTGAATTACTGAAAATTTATTAATGTTTGTTCGTATTTTCCACTGATTTTCATAATCGTTTATTTTCTCAGCTTCTTGTTTGGTTCTGGAATTCATAACGTTCCTTGATGGGCCTGGGTAGTTTACGATCTGGGTAATATCGTCGGCATAACTGATATTTATGCCGTGTGTTGCTTGAGGGGTGTTACTTGTGAAGATGGTGAAAAGAGTTGGGGACAAGACACTTCCCTGGGGGACACCACAACCCAGTGCAAAGCTGGCACCAGTGTAATTATTTATCTTAATATTGGCTTTCCTATCATCTAAAAAATTGCATAGGATTTTCTCAGTTATTGTAGGGAGGTTAAAGTGGAGGAGTTTTTGTTGAAGACCGAGGTGCCACACCTTGTCGAAGGCCTTTGTGATGTCCCTGAGGACCACGTGACACTGACCCTTGTTGGCTTTGTTTATTGCAATATGTTCTGTTGCGACGGCGATTGCATGTGTGGTGCCTCTGTGGAATCGGAACCCGTATTGGTTTGTGTTGTATAAGTCATTGCTTTCTAGGTGTATTCTTAGTCTGTTGTTAATTATTCGTTCTAGGATTTTTCCAGGGACTTCTAATAGAGATATTGGTCTGTGGTTTTCTACTAGATGAGGATTTTTATTCTTTTTAGGGATTAACTTTATTGTTGCTTCTTTAAACTTGTCTGGGAAATATCCAGCTGAGATGGTTGCATTAAATATGTGTCTCAGAGTTTCTTTGGCTATGCTGGGGAGGTTGGATAGAATAGTTTTGTTGACTCCGGTTTCTCCTGGGCAGGTTTTTCTCATGTTTTTTATGATGGCAGTAATTTCTCCTTCCGTGATGGGGGAGGTAAAGATTGTGTCAGAATCTAGTCTTGGCTGGGTCTGCTGAATGATATGGAGTGAGTCTGTCGTGGTTGTTGATTAGATATTCTCTTACGTTGTTTTCGTGTGTTTGGTCGTTTTGTTCTTCGTCCTGTTCTTGAAAAATGGATTCCCAGTGTGATCTGTGGGTGTTTTCTTTTTCTGAGGGGGGTGTTTTCTTTCTCCGTGGGGGTCAAGTATGTAGTGTGGGTCGGGGTTAGAGTAGCCTGAGAGAGTTTTTATTTTTCGCCAGAAGATGGTGGGGTCGTTGTATGAGTTGGCGGTGTTGGTAATGATGCTGGCCCAGTGTGTGTTATGTTCTGTCAATAAGGATGTGTGCAGCTGAGCTTGGAGCGCTTTGTATTGTGTGAAGTGTGCTCTTGTCCAGCCGTGTGTTTGGGAGTGTGATCTAAGTGCATTGTATTGTTGGATGAGAATCTGTGTGTCTCTGCTGTGTTTTGGATGTGTTATTGTTCTGTAAGAAGTTGTGGGGATGTTGTTATTGATTGCAGATTTGATTGAGGAGTACCAACTCTCGAGGGACTGATCTATGTCTTCGAGTGTGCCTTCTTCAGGGTTAGGAAGTTTGTAAAGCTGTACATAATTCTTGTTTGAAATCTTCCCAGTTGGCCAAGGAGAAATTGGGTCTGGGTGGAGTGGGGACAAGTACTGGGGCAGAGGAGATTGTAGCAATGATAGGGGTGTGGTCGCTGGTAGTGAGAGGCCCAGGGGAGAAGTAGATGTTGTGATGTGCATTCATGTTACTTAATGCTATGTCTGGGGTGGTGGTGGAGTAGTGGGAATAGTATGTGGGGAAATGGGGTCCTATAAATCTTATTGTGGTGTCAGAGATTAGTCTGGCTAGTTGTCTCCCGACGATGTTCGAGTTCCTATTACCCAGGAGATGGTGTCTGGCGTTGAGATCTCCTATAAGATATACAGGAGTGTTCCTTCTGAATAGGTTTATGAAATCCGGGGTTGGGAGGTATGGTCGGCTAGGAGGGAGGTATGCTGTGGCAATGATGATTTTGCCCGTGTGTGTTTGGATTTCTGCAGTGTCCTTCCTCCTGAGTCTTATAAATAGAATTTGGAGAGATTCGTCCACTCCTGCTTCTTGGCGGGGGGCTGTTGTCCTACCGATTCACAAGCCAGGTATTGCAGGTCACCATCTTGGTTTGCGTGGTAGGTTGCCTTTACTGATTATGGAATTTTTCCATATTGGTGCCACCTTGTTTCCCTCATATCCTCAAGAGGAGGGAGTGCCTCAAACTAGTGTCCTTAGTGTCACCGTCTTTGCTAAAGTTCAGGAAGATTTTGTTGGCTCTGTTCCGGAGGGAGTGTCTGCCTCGCCGTATCCTCGCTATCCACATCCGTTTGGGTACAGGGTGAAGGCTGCCATGGGGGATGTGGATGTTCCAACCTTTCTTGTTTGTCCTGTGCGTGTACCAAGGATGGCTCCCTGGCTCCTCTCAGGGGTGCAACCGTGTGTTTACTTTCCTGAGAGAGGGGCCTTTCTTTCCTCACAGGCGGCTCTTTGCTATTTTTTAGAACATGCTTCCTCTCACAGTGTCTCGATTCTCGTATGTACTGATGGATTGAAATCCCGTGAGGGGACAGGCTTGGGTGTTATATTTCCCGATTTCATTCGTGGTAGTAGTCTTCCCCCCATCGTATCTACTTTTATCGCAGAACTTACTGCTATTTTACTCGCAGTCAAATTGATATTTAGCTTCCCTCCTGTTTGTTATACAGTTTTTAGCGACTCTGCCGATCTCCATTTTGTGTTTTCCCGTCCAATCCTCTTTTGTTGTCTACAGTGTTTTAGAATGGCTGTGCTTGCTAGGGACTGCTTTGTGGTTTTGTACCATTGTGGGCAATGAGCATGCTGACGCTCTGGCAAAGGCTGCTGCCTCTCGCCCATCCTCACCTCTCCCCTGCCTCGCTCAGTGATATTCATCTAACCACTCACTGTTTGCTCCCACTGGCAGAGTAGGTGGGATGCGGTGGGGGCCAACAAAATGTGTGATATTTGTGGGTAAACGGGCCCCTTCATTTGCCGAGGTCTGAATGCAGGTGGGAGACGGCTTTATGCTGGCTCCGAATGGGCCATTCCTGGTTCTCTCATTGATTTTTAATGGAGGACTCTCCCCCTACTTTCTGTGTGGAATGCTTCGTCCCCCTGACTCTTCGGCTTTTGCTGATGGTGTCCACTGTTGGGGAATTGCGCCATCGTTACCTCTCTGAGCACCGGGCAGGAGAGGGATTGTAGTCTTCTGTTGGTACTTGGAGAGGATGCTTGTTGTGGTGGAGGGGGAAACCTTTGCTTGGTGTAGGCAGCTGCACTACCGTGTAAAATTTAGTATACAGTGGTTTTAGTGTTCTTAGTGTTTTTCTTGTTTTAATTATGAATTGTATTTTGTGTGTGTGTGTGTGTGTGTGTGTGTGTGTGTGTGTGTGTGTGTGTGTGTGTGTGTGTATTTCATCTTTTCGAGTGCTTTTATTCTCGCTGTCGTCCGGCGGCATATGACCCTGGTTGTTGTATCGCCAGATTTTATTGTATATACTTATTCAGTTCAATTTACCCTACCCTACTCTTCTCAACCCTACACTAGCCTACCTCAGCCTACCCTACCCTACCCTGCCATTGCCGACCCAACTCTACCCTACTTTAACCTACCCTCCCCTGTACAGCCCTTTCACCACTACATTACTTTTCCTGTTTTCTTCTCTCTACCTTCGGATGATTTTCTTCACCTCTACAGTAGAGAGAAATTTCGAACTGGAAGGGTTAAATACTGCCATCA
Organism: Coenobita brevimanus; assembly: GCF_032717465.1. Taxonomy (NCBI): domain Eukaryota; kingdom Metazoa; phylum Arthropoda; class Malacostraca; order Decapoda; family Coenobitidae; genus Coenobita; species Coenobita brevimanus. Next base: position 171,373 of record NW_027643222.1, on the reverse strand, counting down.
TCAACCCCATCTCTATCAGGGGATCTCCTAAGCTGAATAAAATCATGCGGTCAGCTAGGACAATGTAAATAAGTTGTTCTCGGCTTGAAAGATTAAATGATTCTGTCCCGTCATCCTAAGAGGGTTTTCTGAAGCTGTAGGATATCGTCAGAAGCTAGCAAAGAGTAAAAGTGACATCCGCAAACCGAGAGCTCTGCGTCCAGCGCTCCGCGGTTCAAGTCCCAGAGGTGGACAGATGTTTTGACGTGTAGACGTTACCAGGGCGTAGCTTGGTGGCCTACCCTTTAATATTCTGGACTAATGGTGGTCTAGCCTCGTGCCCCTGCGCTCCACCACATAAAAAAATAAATAAAAAGGAAAGCCAAGGGTCATGAATGAACTAAAGGACTGAACTAAGCGGAGAAGAACAAAAATCGTAGAGAAGATCGCCCCAAATTTGATGAGACAGTGTAGTATAACTGAGTGAAATAGGCGTTGGATATGACGGAACTAAACGGCAGTTATACCCACCTCTCTTCTGTACCCTACACTACCCTGATTCAGCCTACCCTACCCTACCCAGCCTTACCCTACCCAGTCCACCACCACCCAGCCCTATCTTACCCTGCCATAACCTATCCTACCCTCCCAAACGCAACTCGACCCATCCCTACCCCATACTGCCAAAACCAACCCAACCTTACCCCACCCTGTCAAGACCGACACAATCCTACCCCACCCTGCCAAAACCAACCCAGTCCTACTCCACCCTGCCAAACCCGACCAATCCTTTCCCACCCTGCCAAAAACCGACCCAATCTTACCCCACCCTGCCAAAACCGACCCCATCCTACTTCACCCGGCCAAAACCGACCCAATCCTACCCCATCCTGCCAAGACCGACCCATCCCTACCCTACTCTGCCAAAACCAACCCAAATCTACCCCACCTTGCCAAATGCGACCCAATCCTTGCCCACCCTGCCAAAACCGACCCACACCTACCCTACCCTGTCCAAACCGACCCAATCCTACCTCACCCTTCCCAAACCGACCCAATCCTACCCCACCCTGCCAAAACCGATCCAATCCTACCCCACTCTACCAAAACCGAGCAAACCCTACCCCACCCTACCAAAACCAACTCAATTCTACTCCACTCTGCCAAAACTGACCTAATCATACCCCACCCTGCCAAAACCGACCCAATCCTGCCCCACCCTGCCAAAACCAACCCAAACCTAACTATATACTCTGTCAAAACCGACCCAACCCTTCCCCACCCTGACAAAACTGACCCATACCTATCCCACCCAGCCAAAACTGAGCCATTCCTATCCCACCCTGCCAACTCTGACCCAATCCTACCCCGTCCTACCAAGACCGACCCATCCCTACCCCACCCTGCCAAAACCGACCCAATCCTACCCCACCCTGCCAAAACCGACCCAATCTTACCCCACCCTGTCATATCCGACCCAATCCTACCCCATCCTGCCAAAACCGACCCGATCTTACCCCACCTTACCAAGACCGACCCATTCCTACCCCACCCTGCCAAGACCGACCCGTCCCTTCCCCACCCTGCCAAGACCGTCCCATCCCTACACCACCCTGCCATAACCGACCCAATCCTACCCCACCCTGCAAAAACCATCCAAGTCCAACCCCACCCTGCCAAAACTATCCCAGTCCTACCTCACCCTGCCAAAACCGACCCAACCCTACCCCACCCTGCCACAACCGTCCCATCCCTACCCTACCTTAACCAAACCAGTCTTATCTAACTCATTGTCCACATTAACACTTTCTTCAGTTTTCTTCATTCTTTCTCCAGACGATTTTCTTCAGCTCTGGAGAGGAATTTTGTATTGGAGGGGTTAGATCCAGCCATCCTCAACCCCTTCACTACCAGGGGATTTCCTCTGCTGAATAAAATCGTCCGGTTAGCTAGAACAATAAATAAGTTGTTCTTGGTCTGAAGGGGTTACATGATTCTGTCCCATCATCCTAAGAGGGTTTTCTGAAGCTGTAGGATATCGTCAGAAGCTAGCAAAGTGTAAAAGTGACATCCGCAGACCGGGAGCTCAGTGTCCAGCGCTCCGCGGTTCAAGTCCCAGAGGTGGACAGATGTTTTGAAGTGTAGACGTTACCAGGGCGTAGCTTGGTGGCCTACCCTTAAATATTCTGAACTTATGGTGGTCTAGCCTCGTGCACCTGCGCTCCACCACATAAAAAAAAAAAAAAAAGGAAAGCCAAGGGTCATGAATGAACTAAAGGACTGAACTAAGCGGGGAAGAACAAAAATCGTAGAGAAGATCGCCCCAAATTTGATGAGACATAGTATTATAACTGAGTGAAATGGGCGTTGGATATGACGGAACTAAACGGCAGTTATACCTACCTCTCTTCTGTACCCTACACTACCCTGATTCAGCCTACCCTCCTACCCAGCCCTACACTACCCTACCCAGCCCTACACTACCCTACCCAGCCCACCACCACCCAGCCCTATCTTACCCTGCCATAACCTATCCTACCCTCCCCAACGCAACCATAACCTACCCATGCTTACCCTCGCCTGCCGTAATCGACCCACCCCTCATTCAACCCTGCCATAACCGACCCATCCCTACCCTACCTCGGCATAATCAGCCCAATCTAACCTCACCCTGCCAAAACCGACCCAGTCCTACCCCACCCTGCCAAAACCGGCCCAATCCTACGCCGACATGACAAAACAAAACCAAGCTTACCGGCCCAATCCACCCGCCCTGTCAAAACTAACCCAATACCCCACGGACCCAACGCTACCCCACCCTGCCACAACCGTCCCATCCCTACCCTACCTTAACCAAACCAGTCTTATCTAACTCATTGTCCACATTAACACTTTTTTCCATATTCATCTTTCTTCCTCCAGACGATTTTCTTCAACTCTGGAGAGAAATTTCGTACTGGAGGGGTTAGATACAGTCACCATCAACCCCTTTACTACGAGGGGATCTCCTAAGCTGAATAAAATCGTCCGGTTACCTAGAACAAAGTAACTAAGTCATTCTCTGTCTGAAGGGGTTATTGTGTCTGTCCCATCATCCCGAGAGGGTTTCTTTAAGCTCCAGGAAATCGTCTAAAGGTAGCAAAGTGTAAACATGACGTCAGCACTTGTTCTAGGCGCCACAGATCGAATCCCGGAGGTGAACAAAGGTTTTTATATCATATAGACGTTTTATATTTTATATTTTGCAACTTTCAGAGGCATTTACTCAGCTTTAGGAGTCTTATGGATAGGCTCAATCAAACGTATCGAACCTCCCATGTTAGAAAAAATAGCTTACAGAAATGCGTCCTCGTACTGAAGGGGCGGAATGGACAGATCGAGTGACTAAGATATTGAATTATGTATATGACTGGTTTTGTTGTTATTTCTATTATTATTATTATTATTATTATTTCAGGCAAATGTCCCAGGCTTCTAGACTGGCTGACTAGCGAATATTATTAAGTCTCCCGTGGCTCCGTGCTCCTTCCACTCAAGAGCCTGCACTTCACGCATTCCACGCACAAGATGGCGCCACCGCTGCATTCCTGCGAAGACGAGAGGTCAAGAGGACGACACTTGCTTTTTGTTTGTTTGTTTACTGTAATTGCTTAAAGTTGTGATCCCTCCAACTTGAATGCTCAGTTGTAACTATAGATAACTAGAATACGATGCTAGTCACGAAGAAGGGCTATGAAAAGATACAGAGCTCGTAGTATTGGCTGGATGAATCACTCTTGCGTGATAATCAAAGACGGTGAATAAAACCCACACTTGTAGACGAAGAATATAATTACCAAACAGTTTCGGTGGACACTGCCACCATTTTCAGTGGTCAAGATAGTGAGAGGGAGTGACGTACTGACTATACAAGGGTTCCTTTTTATGCCTGTGTGTGTGTGAAAGGGTGGGGTAAAGGTGAGGTGGGGTGGGGTAGATTGTAAGCGGGGATTAACCCAAGGGGGATTTTGGGGGGGACATTACCGGACAGATCAGGTGTAATTCCTATCTGACCTTACCTGTGTCGTAGCAGGAAGGGAGTTCCTGCTACGACACAGGTAAGGTCAGATAGGAATTACACCTGACCTGTCCGGTAATGTGCCCCCCAAAATCCCCCTTGGGTTAATCCCCGCTTACAATCTACCCCACCCCACCTCACCTTTACCCCACCCTTCCACACACACACGCATAAAAAGGAACCCTTGTATATTCAGTATGTCACTCCCTCTCACTATCTTGACCACTGAAGATGGTGGCAGTGTCCACCGAAACTGTTTGGTAATTATATTCTTCGTCTACAAGTGTTGGTTTTATTCACCGGCTCGTAGTATTTTTTTCTTTTAACTAAGATACATGAAATAAGCTGCAAAAATACGAAAATACGAGCTTACTTAATGTAAATGAATTATAGTACGTTCAAGATGGAGGGAAGGCATTTTGTATTTTGTTTGTGATGTTATAGTGTCTCTCAGGATCCTAGGATCCTCTCTCGGCTGAACCAAATTGTCTGGCGTCAGCTGCAACATGATGCTAGAGTTATGTCGGTCGTGAGGGGGTTAATGGTGACGGTATTGACACTGTCAGGCTCCTATGACTCACTCAGTCGAATAAAATCGTCTGAGTCAGCTGAAATGAGGTACTAGAGTTGTCCCAAGCACCACGAGGTTAAGATTCTTAACCCTCTGGTGCTTGGGACAACTCTAGTATTCCATTCCAGCTGACAGACGATTTTGTTCGGCTGAGTGAGTCATAGGAGCCTGACAGTTACTACACTGTCACCAATTAACCCCCACATGACCGGCATAACTCTGGTATATCATGTTCCAGCTGACGCCAGACAAATCATGTTCCAGCTGACGCCAGACAATTTGGTTCAGCCGAGTGGGTCTGGGGCCTGGGGGCACTAAATGAAAATATCCAAAAAATATTTAAAGGGGGGCTATATCAATTTTGCCACAGGAGGTATACCAAAATTGGACTTTTTAATAAAACCCCTCCTCGCTCACTCCCTGTGTTTTGTTATGTTCTGTCTGTCCCACCCTGTGTGTGTGTGTGTGTGTGGTGTGTCTACTGTGTGAAGGTGACTGTGGCTATGTACGTGTCGTGTGTGTGTGTGTGTGTGGTGTGTACTGTGTGAAGGTGGCTGTGTACGTGTCTTGATGTGTGTATGTCTACTGTGTGAAGGTGGCTGTGGCTATGTACGTGTCTTTGTGTAGTAGTGTGTGCATGTATGTAGTAGTGTGTGTAAGTGTCTTGGTGAGTGTGAGCTGAAGAGTAAGGGGCCTTGTGGTTTTAAGGAAAGCCTGTTACGCAAACTTCCCTCAGCCACATTTTAAAGAAACCTCTATCACACCGGGAGTTGAACCCGGGTCCTCCTGATCAGCAGGCCAGCACCATCCTGACCATGCTACCGCGGCCCCATAGGGATAGCGGCTAAAACTTCTACTGTATTTTATTTCTTTACATGTTACAAAAATGGGAAATTGAACTATCATGCACAGACTAAACTAAATTGTCATGTACCTATTAATGTCGCTTTAGGAGCAGATATTTCGAAATTTCCTGAGTTACTTGGAATACCTAAGCCTGCAGTTTAATGCTAATCATGAACAAGTGCTATGGAAAGAATATAGAGCAGTTGCTACTTATATAAATGGAGAAAGTAAAAACTAGAACTTAGACTGCTATCCAACGGCAAGACTTAAACGATTAACCATATATTACATAAACTTAACACACTGAGTGACACAGAAACAAAACATATGATACAAATTCTTTAATGAAACTTATAATGAGAGTACAAATGACAAAATATACACTGCACAGGAAGACAGTACAGTACTCTGTGGTCATACCCTCTGTGAGATTGAAAGCCTATCTGTTGTACCGATTTATAAACGGAAGAGATGAATCGCTAAATTTGATCCACAGTAAAAAATAATAATAATAATGAATACATAAAACAATAAAGACAAACCATATAGACTAGATGTCCACCCTAAACTGACAAAAACCTGGCATCTCTCCACCTTGAATGCTGAGCTGTTTCTAGAGATAAAGACTAGATTATCATGCAAATCACAATGAAGATCTATGGGGAGGATGCAAAACCATAATACTGTCTTATTCTGCCACTTAGATACAGGAACTAAGCAGCAGAAGGACTAAAATTTGTCAAGGTGAGCCAACTACAATGACACAGATGAAGTCTGAGATTATATAATGTGTAATCATGAACTGATTGCATCATTCAGTAAAGATTACAAAAGGAAAAGCTATCAAATCTGAAAGTGTAAGTACTATACAAGATATGATTAACCTTGTACATCCATATTCTGAGATATGCTTCCTATATCATAGCCTACACACAAATTCATCCCCCTCAACAGTAATGGTATATTCCTGCTGTCTCCTGACTTCCAATCAACTTATGAAACCTCTCTCCTAATTACAGTACAGTAATATGTTAATGAAGGCTGCTAGTAATTACCTTCAGTATGATAATTCTTATTTAAAGGTAGCAGCAATGGTTAATGAAGGATGTAAGGTATGCAGTCCTTCCAGATCAATATACTATATCTCCAATCAGGCTTTATCCAGTGTCTCTCCTACACATGTTAATACCTTCAGTCTTCACTAGTTTAACTCACAGAGCAGGGATTTTTTTTTTTTATGCCATCTCATGATTATATTTAGCTTTGTATAGACTTCTGGAAGTGTAGGGGCTAGGCACAGCCTCACTGAACTCCTGCAATAGCAGAGACTTTGCATAAGTTGAATAAAATTGCCTTCTGGCACTATGAATAAACTGAAAAGGGCATCACAGGGATTGCAAGAGTTAAAGGGACTCGCGGAGTTTATATCCCCGATGTAAACAAACTACCCATTACAGTTTTTACACACATCCCCTCATTTTTTCCAGCCAATTAACCTACTATGCCTGCCCACGTACAGGATCACATTCGACCTTAAAACCTAAACAGATGGTGTGAATATCAGGGGATTTAAGTAGCACTGCTTACTCGAGTTTAAAGGGACATCTTGGTCACCTGGAGATACACACCGCCGTATATCATCCTTATAGCTAATAATTACAACTTACATCAGCCGACTACACCTCTCGATAATGACAGCAAACACTGATAAAGACATAGGCATAAGAATTACCATAATAAGAAGTAGACTAACACCGTAAAGAATAAAAATCTTCACTCATCTCCAGCATCTCTCAACGTTGCTCCCATAATGCACCAGTGACGTCACACTTCAAATTAAATATTTACTTATTAAATTTTAAGAAGAAAATTTCGTGAATATATTATCAGTCTTTTAAACATTAATTTTCGTGCAAACTGAATAGAGAGGTAAGTAAAGTGTTTCTTGTTAAATTAAAGATAACCCCATGAATCAGTGGCATCATCATCTCTCTCTCTCAAATTCCATACAGAGTACCAGAGTAGGATCACTATTTACTGTCCTGCCGATATATCTCTACAGTTTTACAAGGGGATTTAAAAATAAACGGCCTGGTGGTGGTGGCAGGGGATAAAATTTTGCGATACCAGTCTCTAATCTGCTGCCATTCCCTACAGAACCTGAGCATAATAGACGAGAAATTAGCCCAGGTTGATGCAGCAATTCTTAACTCAAAATTGCCCCAAGAACAACTTTCTGAAGTTTGTCAAACATTTCATGCAACACCCTGTATGGGAAATTTGGATAAAATATTGGTGATATAATTCCCTAACTGTGTGCCATTCCCAACAGAATCTGAGCAGTCTAATGAGTCCACGCTTTGAAGGTTGGGTTGAAACAGGGATGTGTCATGTCTCCATGGTTGTTCAATCTGTACATGGATGGGGTAATAAAAGAGGTACAAGGTAGGGTAGTGGATGTTGGAGTGGCCCTGGTGAGAAGAGGGTAGTGTTTGGAAACTCCCTGTACTGTTGTTTGCAAATGATACTGTGTTGTTGAGTGAAGACGAAGGAGAGCTGCAAGGCTTGGTGGATGAGTTTGGGAGAGTGTGTAAGAAACGGAATCTAAAGGTGAATGTAGGGAAGAGTAAAGTGATGGTCTTTGAGAGAGGTGAAGTCAGTGAATGTGCAGCGAGGTTGGATGGTGAGGAATTGGAAAATGTGAGTACGTTTAAGTACTTGGGTAGTGTGATGAGTAAGGATGGAGGTTTGGAGGGTGAAGTGCTTGAAAGGGTACAGCAGGGAAGAAAGGTTGCTGGTTCTTTGAAAGCAGTGATAAGAAACAGGGAAGTGAGCATGGAAGTGAAAAAGTTACTACATGACAGTATTGTGATACCAACTCTAACGTATGCAAGTGAAGCTTGGACGTTGTTGGAAGGACACAAGTCAAGAGTGAGAGCAGAGAAAATGAGTTATTTAAGAGGAGCCTGTGGAGTCACATGGAGAGACAGGCTGACGAATGAGGATATAAAGGAGCGTTGTGGTGTGGATGTGGATGTGATAGGAAGCGTTAGGAGAACACACTGAGGTGGTTTGGCCATGTGGAGAGGATGGAGGGTGAAAGACTGACGAAGAGAATGTATGTGAGTGAGGTGGATGGGGGGAAGAGGGAGGTGGAGGCCGAGGATGAGATGGAGGGATGGGGTGGAGAGGTATATGAGAGAGGGGGGTGAGTTGGGAGCAGGGCAGTGAAATGGCGGGGGACAGGGCGACTTGGAGGCGATTTGTTTGTGGCCACCCCAAACGGGATTGAGGCGTCTGGCAATAGATAGAGATAGATAGAAGATTAAATAACTAAAGCTAACACTGATTTGAACTAATACACATCTGGTCCACAGGTCATGCTGGAGTCTGCTGCCTTGACGCTGCTTCCTTGCCACACTGGTCATACCCTGCTGAAGTTTGGTCTGCCCTGCTGTGAGAAGCCTGACGCGGTGGTGTGGTGTCTTCCCTACTCTGGAGATGCCTGGTGGTGTGGTGGTGGTGGCGGCGGCGGCGGCGGCAGGGTGTCGTGTCTTCCCCAGCCGTGAGATTACTTGCTGCTGCTGCTGGTGATCTGCCCTGACCTGCCGAGAGAAGCCTGGTGGTGATGGTGTGATCTGCCTTGCAAGTCCAGGATGTTCTGTGGACAAATGCTACTTTTGAATGCATATTTTATATTGCTGTCTCTGTTAATGTATTTTTGTACTGAAGTATTAATAATGAAAACTTAAATTTTCTGTCTTGTTTCATTACCTTTTTAACTGTGGCTTTGACTTAATATAGGTGATAAGTATATTGCGCTCTGCAGTCTTGTGTGTTGTGGGGACGGCTTTTGTGATGAGCTAAGACATTCTGATCGCTTCACCAAATTACTGCTCAGCCGTGTGATCAGTGGACATAAAAGATTATACAATACAATGATATACAGCTAAGCATAAAAAAGGTTATGGGAATTCTCCACCATGCAATCAATGGACCTAAATTAAAGCCTATATTATAAAGCTAAGCCTGAAGAGGGTTGTGGGAAGTAGATAATGATGCAGGGTAGACACTGGTAATGTTCACTGAGCCGTGCCCGCAACACACAAGAACTGGGTGGCGTAATATATGGACCACCTTGTATAATGAGAGGCCGTAAGTGTGTGCTGACCCACAAAAATGCCCCGTCATAACTATTACTGTGTCTTGTAGGAAGCACAAAGAAAACAGGCCACAGAATACCTCCTTGTCTCTCGTTCCTCCTACACAAACATACACGCCTTTCACTTTAACTTGACACAGAGTTTCATTTAAAGCATATGAGAATGTCACGCAGATCAGTAGCAGAAACAGCCAATACTACAGCCCAACATCCTTTCCACGGCACTCATTCGTGACTACCATCAAATTCTAGTGATAACTATCGCTACTACTCGGCAAACCGTATGGAAACTATAAGCTATCTGTCTATCCATCTATCTATAGCCAGACGACTTAATCCCGTAAGAGGTGGCCACAAACAAGTCGCCTCTATGCCACCCTGTCCCCCGTCATTATGCATCACTCCCCCTAATTCACACCCTCTCTCATATACATCCCAACTCCATCCTCCACTTATAAGTAATAATAATTGCACACACACACACACACACAGATATATATATATATATATATATATATATATATATATATATATATATATATATATATCTGGGGTTGAGAGAGAGAGAGAGAGAGAGAGAGAGAGAGAGAGAGAGAGAGAGAGAGAGAGAGAGGTGAGAAGTGTCTACTTGTCCCCTGGGAATGGCCAGCCTTCGCGGGTACATATGGGTAGGACAGAGGAGGTGAGGGAAGGAAGGGGATGGGGGGTACGGTTCATATGGGACGAAGAAAATTTAGTGGAAAAATCGAAAAGGAAAAGAAACTATCAGCTCAGCCCCTGAGTGTCCAGGTTTCTTGTCCATGACTGTACGAAAGGAAAATTATTTCATGTTATTTTGTAAGAGCTTCGGGTACACAAAGTTACAAGGCCACAGGGAACGAACTGCATACCGAGGGTGTAATACTACGGCGGCTTAGGGGGGTTTATACCACTTTTCTTCAGTGATTTATTGTTCAACCGAGCGAAGGAGAGAATTTTACAAAGCCTTTGCCAAATTCGGAACACGAGTGACCGTGTGAAGGATTAAGAGGGCCCCTCGGGATTCTGGACCTTCCTCCTTCCCTCTTCAGTTTTCTTTCCTCCACACACACACACACACACACACACACACACACACACACACACACACACACACGACGCTTAAATAATAAAACAATGTGTAGCCTCTATTTATCTATCAGTGTCCTGATATCGGTCCATATGAGGAGGGATGGAGGATGGGAGTGGCCCGGGTCGGAATGTGGGGAGGGGTTGGGTAAGGAAGCAATGAAATAGCCATGAAAGATGAAGAAAAATTATTTTATTTTATTTTATTGTTTTATTACTATTCTTTATGAAAAAACATAAACTGATTTACAATAGTATTACTGATCGAAGGATCAACAGTAGCATTTCCTTTATAAATATTCATTATATTCTAAAATTTACATTGAAATTACAATCTCTCTCTCTCTCTCTCTCTCTCTCTCTCTCTCTCTCTCTCAGTCACTCGATATTCATGTCTCCCTCATCTAAACCTTCTTCTTCACTGGTGGAATCCCCTCCCCCCATCCCAGTAATCCGATCCCTCCTCTTCCCTAGGCTACTCGGCTATCACTATGAAAACACACACACACACACACACACACACACACACACACACACACACACGACGCTTAAGTAATAAAACAATGTGAAGTCTCTATTTATCTATCAGTGCCCAGCAGGGGCGCACCAAGGAATTTTCTAAGGGGGGTCCCCATTTGCCAGTTTCCTGAAGTTTACATATAAGTTTTATAGTTCTAAGTTGTATATATATATATATATTTATATATATATATATATATATATATATATATATATATATATATATATATATATATATATTCTGATAGAATGATAGATTTTTTGGTAGGTCGTCAGTTATTTAAAAAAACGTGTTTGTGTGTGTGTGTGTGTGTGTGTGTGTGTGTGTGTGTGTGTGTGTGTGTGTGTGTGTGTGTGTGTGTGTGGGCAAAAATCTAGGTGAAGAGAGGGGATGGGGATGGATAGGAAGGCAGGAAGGATGATGTTTTGAGTTCAGGGGGGGTAGGTCTGCATGCTAGAGAGAGAGAGAGAGAGAGAGAGAGAGAGAGAGAGAGAGGTGAGGAGTGACCACTTGTCCCCTGGGAATGACCAGCCACCCCCCCAAGGCCTTCTAAAATTAGAAGGCCTCGTCGGTGGGGGGGACGGTAAGCCGTGACGTACTAAAAGCCTGGTCAAGGTAGTGTTGGGTCAGCTATGGTCGTGAGAGGTCAAGCTGTGTGTTCAATAACAATAAGGACAGAAAAACATTGTATTATATATTGATATTTACATTATTTGTATGTTTTATTAAGGTAATAATGCCTTACATGTGTAGTGTTCCCAGATGTAAGGGAAATTATAAAAATGGACCGAAAGTACCCGGTAAGTGTATCTTCCTGCCCTCAAGATAAAGAACTTGCCTCCACGTGGCTACGTGCCATTAAGCGCGACCAGTTCACTCCAAATCGCAACAGCAGGGTAAGTACAACATTATTTTCTGTTCATTATTATCAGAAAAGTGTAGAGAGTACAGTGAGAAGCTTTAAGTCATCGTAGTTGTACTGAATATAAGAAAAATGAGGCCTTAGCCATGCTAGGGTGTAGGACCAAAGCCATTACACAGACGTGGCTGGAGCTGGATAAGAGAGGAATATATAACCCTTCATTTTTCCTACATATCTCCACAGCTTTCCTCTATAAAGAAACTGAATCGAATTCAAACGAAATCTGCATTACCTTGTTCACCCCGTATATAAGAGGCCCAATATAATACCTCCAGTATACCATCAATATAACACCCCAATACACAGTAAGATTCTAAGTGTAACACCCCAATATACTACCAATATTACAGCCCCAATATACCATCAATGTAACACCCCAATATACCACTAATATAACACCCCTATGTAATACCAGCAATATAGCACCCCAATGTAATACCAGCAATATAGCACCCCAATATACCACCAATATAATATCGCAGTATACCACCAATAAAACATCACAATATACCACCAATAAAACAGCCCCAATATACCACCAGTATAACAGCCCCAATATACCACCAATATAACAGCCCCAATATACCACCAATATAACAGCCCCAATATACCACCAGTATAACAGCCCCAATATACCACCAATATAATATCGCAGTATACCACCAATAAAACATCACAATATACCACCAATAAAACAGCCCCAATATACAACCAGTATAACAGCCCCAATATACCACCAGTATAACAGCCCCAATATACCACCAGTATAACAGCCCCGATATACCACCAGTATAACAGCCCCAATATACCACCAGTATAACAGCCCCAATATACCATACCCTTTCTCAGGAAATATGAAGGAGAGAATTTTACAAAGCCTTTGCCAAAATCGGATCACGAGTGACCGTGTGAAGGATTAAGAGGTCCCCTCGAGATACTGGACCTTCCTCCTTCCCTCTTCCATTTTCTTTCCTCTACACACACACACACACACACACACACACACACACGACGCTTAAATAATAAAACAATGTGTAGCCTCTATTTATCTGTCAGTGTCCTGATATCCGGTCCATATGAGGAGGGATGGAGGTGATGGAAGTGGCCCGAGGTCGGAATGTGGGGAGTGGGTTGGGTAAGGGAAGCAATGAGAAATAGCCATGAAAGATGAAAGAAAAATTATTTTATTTTATTTTATTGTTTTATTACTATTCTTTATGAAAAAATATAAACTGATTTACAATAGTATTACTGATCGAAGGATCAACAGTAGCATTTCCTTTATAAATATTCATTATATTCTAAAATTTACACTGAAAATACAATCTCTCTCTCTCTCTCTCTCTCTCTCTCTCTCTCTCTCTCAGTCACTCGATATTCATGTCTCCCTCATCTAAACCTTCCCCCTCCCCCCATCCCGTTAATCCGATCCCTCCTCTTCCCTATGCTATAACCAAGGGCACAGCGTGGGAGCGGTGTGGTGGCGGTTGGTGGTTGGGGACCCAGGGGAGGGGGTAAGGTTTGGTGGTGACCTGCTAATCCCAACCCTTCCCCCATAATCTGGGGACTCCGGTCGCCGCAGCCTCCCTCTCCCGCACCCACACTCTGTAGCCTCACACACTTGCATTTACAATGCGTTTTTCCCTGGTTGTATATGTAGATCACTATGTAAAATTTGTATGTGTGTAAAAATGTATTACTGTTTGTGACCTCTGTTTCCTATTCCATTCACCGATCTTGTGTACGTGAATATGTATATACATATGGTATATATCAGTATGCTCAAACAAAATTCAACATGTAACTACATACAACAGCACTCTTTATACTCACTGTATAGTTTAATACGTGATAGCTTACTGTATATAAGATTACTAATTAGTCCACTTTAAAATTATTGACCAATCACACGTACAGTATATTTGTAATCTAATATAATACATTAATAGGCTCTGGAAGATGACTACTCTAAGTATCATCTTCCTTTTTGAGATATTGTACAACTACTATTTTTATATGTACAGTATTGTGTATCTCAATAAATGTATCAAATTCAATTCCTCTTCCCCTAGGCTACTCGGCTATCACTATGAAAACACACACACACACACACACACACACACACACACACACACACACACACATACACATACACACACACACACACACACACACGACGCTTAAGTAATAAAACAATGTGAAGTCTCTATTTATCTACTCAGTAGCCCTTGTGAGCAGGGGCACCAAGGAATTTTCTAAGGGGGGGTCCCAATTTGCCAGTTTCACTGAAGTTTACATATACAGTTTTATAGTTCTAAGTTGTATATATATATATATATATATATATATATATATATATATATATATATATATATATATATATATATATATATATATATATATGTATTCTGATAGAATGATAGATTTTTTGGTAGGTCGTCAGTTATTTAAAAAAAACGTGTTTGTTTTTGTGTGTGTGTGTGTGTGTGGCATGTGTATGTGGGCAAAAAGCTAGGTGAAGAGAGGGGATGGGGATGGATAGGAAGGCAGGAAGGATGATCTTTTGAGTTCAGGGGGGGGTAGGTCTGCGTGCTAGAGAGAGAGAGAGAGAGAGAGGTGAGGAGTGACCACTTGTCCCCTGGGAATGACCAGCCACCCCCCAGGCCTTCTAAAATTAGAAGGCCTCGTCGGTGGGGGGGACGGTAAGCCGTGACGTACTAGGTAGCAGGGTTGCCAAGGTCGCGGTTTTCCCGCCAAATTGGGCTCGTTTTGAAGCTCTTCCGCGGGCAGATTTTACCGGTCGCGGGTTGCGGTTTTTTGGGCTGGTTTGAAAACTGTCGCGGTTGTTTGGGCTAGTATGGAGTTAAACCACATCACGACAATATACTGAGAGAGAGAGAGAGAGAGAGAGTTTAAACATATGGCGGAGAGAGACCCCCTAATACTCCCACAGGGACCAGTGGATGCAGCCAGTGCGGAGACTCCGGAGAGAGTTTTGTTTTATCCCAATTATCGTTGCCAGCAAGCACAGCTGCAGTAGAGAGGATTTTCTCTCAGTATAATTTAGTGAAAAGTAAATGAAGAAACAGACAGCAACATGAAACAGTTGAAAACACTCTTCATGTTAGAGCAATATGCGGACATAAAATCTGTTGTAATGATTTCACAAACAAAATTATGTTAGCAAATTTCACATATGACGTACACAGCAACGAAACACAGTGATGATGATCATATAGATTTTTGAATAATATAAGTGTGATGGAAAGTTGACTCAGAGGGAGAGAAAATACCTTCACTTGCATGTTGTATTACCTAGTGTAATGATAAGTATATTTCAACAGAATCATTGTTGTTTTATGGGCAATAGTGTTTTTATGGGAAATAGGGAAAGTTTAAGTGAATCAAGTGATCATTTCAGGCATTAATAGGGACCTATATATGAATTATTAATATAAAACACTAATTTCGCATAAATAGAGGATTTTTAAAATAATTATTGGTGTTGGGCTACTTTTGGCCTGGTTTTCAGTTGGGTTTCCGCGGGCAGAGCAGGGTGCGACTTGGCAACCCTGCTAGGTAGTGTTGGGTCAGCTATGGTCGTGAGAGGTCACGCTGTGTGTTCAGTGACAATAAGGACAGAAAAACATTGTATTATATATTGATATTTACATTATTTGTATGTTTTATTAAGGTAATAATGCCTTACATGTGTAGTGTTCCCAGATGTAAGGGAAATTATAAAAATGGACCGAAAGTACCCGGTAAGTGTATTTTCCTTCCCGCAAGATAAAGAACTTGCCTCCACGTGGCTACGTGCCATTAAGCGCGACCAGTTCACTCCAAATCGCAACAGCAGGGTAAGTACAACATTATTTTCTGTTCATTATTATCAGAAAAGTGTAGAGAGTACAGTGAGAAGCTTTAAGTCATCGTAATTGTACTGAACATAAGAAAAATGAGGCCTTAGCCATGCTAGGGTGTAGGACCAAAGCCATTACACAGACGTGGCTGGAGCTGGATAAGAGAGGAATATATAACCCTTCATTTTTCCACCAATATAACAGCCCCAATATACCACCAGTATAACAGCCCCAATATACCACCAGTATAACAGCCCCAGTATACCACCAATATAACAGCCCCAATATACCACCAATATAACAGCCCCAATATACCACCAATATAACAGCCCCAGTATACCACCAGTATAACAGCCCCAATATACCACCAGTATAACAGCCCCAATATACCACCAGTATAACAGCCCCAATATACCACCAGTATAACAGCCCCAATATACCACCAGTATAACAGCCCCAATATACCACCAGTATAACAGCCCCAATATACCACCAGTATAACAGCCCCAATATACCACCAGTATAACAGCCCCAATATACCACCAGTATAACAGCCCCAATATACTATACCCTTTCTCAGGAAATATGAAGGAGAGAATTTTACAAAGCCTTTGCCAAAATCGGATCACGAGTGACCGTGTGAAGGATTAAGAGGTCCCCTCGAGATACTGGACCTTCCTCCTTCCCTCTTCCATTTTCTTTCCTCTACACACACACACACACACACACACACACGACGCTTAAATAATAAAACAATGTGTAGCCTCTGTTTATCTGTCAGTGTCCTGATATCGGTCCATATGAGGAGGGATGGAGGATGGGAGTGGCCCGGGTCGGAATGTGGGGAGAGTTAGGGTAAGGACGCAATGAAATAGCCATGAAAGATGAAGAAAAATTATTTTATTTTAGTTTTATTATTATTCTTTACGAAAAAACATAAACTGATTTACAATACTATTGCTGATCGAAGGATCAACAGTAGCATTTCCTTTATAAATATTCATTATATTCTAAAATTTACATTGAAAATACAATCTCTCTCTCTCTCTCTCTCTCTCTCTCTCTCTCTCTCTCTCTCTCTCTCTCTCTCTCTCTCAGTCACTCGATATTCATGTCTCCCTCATCTAAACCTTCTTCACTGGTAGAATCCCCCTTCCCCCATCCCAGTAATCCGATCCCTCCTCTTCCCTAGGCTACTCAGCTATCAATACGAAAACACACACACACACACACACACACACACACACACACACACACACACACACACACACACACGCACACACACACACACACACACACACGACGCTTAAGTAATAAAACAATGTGAAGTCTTTATTTATCTATCAGTGCCCAGCAGGGGCGCACCAAGGAATTTTCTAAGGGGGGGGGGGGTCCCCATTTGCCAGTTTCCTGAAGTTTACATATAAGTTTTATACTTCTAAGTTGTGTATGTGGACAAAAAGCTAGGTGAAGAGAGGGGATGGGGATGGATAGGAAGGCAGGAAGGATGATGTTTTGAGTTCAGGGGGGGTAGGTCTGCATGCTAGAGAGAGAGAGGTGAGGAGTGACCACTTGTCCCCTGGGAATGACCAGGCCCAGCCCCTCTCTCTCTCTCTCTCTCTCTCTCTCTCTCTCTCTCTCTCTCAAGGTTCTGTAGTAGTGAATAATAATGTCAATGCAAAGTATAACTTAACTGTGATATAAGTATTATAAAATAAATAAAACATTGGAATATATTTATTGAGAACAACTACAAGAAGTCCCCTCGAGACGTCAGCATGTGGAACTGTCATTAATTCCCTGTGGGCCAATTAACGTTCACCTTCATACATGTCTACACTCTTCTGCCACAATATTCGCCATAGATTCCACAATATTTCTCCTCATCTTTACTTTCCAATACAAAGCATACCATTAGTCATGATAATGATTGCACACACACACACACACACACACACACACACACACACACACACACACACACACACACACACACGAGAGAGAGAGAGAGAGAGAGAGAGAGAGAGAGAGAGAGAGGGTAGATGGGGGAGGGAGGAGGGAGACAAGAAAGGACGGAAGCAGAGGTTTAGAGAGAGAGACAGTCAGGAGGTGCTGTGACCTGAGATGCCAACTTAAAAATTCTTGATGACAGGCGAATCAAGCTCAAAAAAAAAAATAATAATAATAATAAAATAAAATAAAAGGAATAATATGCTATTAAATCTAAATATACAACGAATAACTGGTCCAATATTTTTCGTTTATTTTTAGCGCTTTGTAACTCAAAAAAAAAAAAAGTTGCATCCAAAAACAGGAACCACAGTTCATATTGACCTGTGAGCATAGTGGGTCACTTATACCCATTCATTGTGTGTGTGTGTGTGTGTGTGTGTGTGTGTGTGTGTGTGTGTGTGTGTGTGCCTCATGCCTTCAGGCCTTGTCTCTGGCCAGCCTGTATTCCCACAGGTCGTTAAATCAGATGCCTTCGGCCTTTGACAGTGACTCTGGAGTAAAATAGACGATATTCTACATTCGTTTTTCCTGAGACAGACACTATATGACATGGTATAATAGGTTGGCAGAGAAATGCGCCAAGACTGCGTTGTCTAGGAAACTATTAAAGCCACAACAGATCTATGGACATCAATAGAAACCTAGTAAAAAAAATAATAGGAGTTACTTGAGGGACTTTTCTCAAAATTTGCCGCGCGAGTTCTGATAAAAGGAAAATAAACGTACCAAACTGAGCACCAGAACCGAGTTATTCTAGAAGTTAAAAGCTACTGCAGATCTGTTCAGACAGCTGGAAAGCTTATGAAGAAGCAATTGGTACTACTTAAGTTAAATAGACTTAGCTTTTAACATCAAGCAAGATGGATGGATGGATGGATGTGGAATCGTGGATGCTTGGACCGATGGTAGAGTTCCTGCTGTTTCGTCCTTCCACCTGCCGACAAAAATCATCATCAATATCCTCATCATCATCATCATCATCATACCTGTCGTCGTCATTATCATCATCATCATTATATACACCGTCATTCTCATTATCATTACCATTCTCATCATCATCATCATCATCAATATCATATTATCATCATCACCTACCTATCTATCTATTTATCTATATCTGTTTATCTATAGCCAGACGCCTTAATCCCGTAAGGGGTGACCACAAGCAAATCGCCTTCATGATGTACTGTCCTCTACCATTTAGCTCAAGTATCCCAGTCATATGTTTCTTCTCTTTCCCTCCATCTCATCGTCGGTCTCCCCATCCCCCTCTATCCTTCCAGCTAACTCATGTGCACTCTTCCAGTCATTTTCTTATTTGCCATCCCTTTCCTTGCGAAAAATAAAGAGACAGTGAACAATGATTTTTGAAACCCATTGAGCGACCTTAGGAATCCAGTATGTTTTTTCAGAATATAGTGTAAATGTTTAGTATTTGTATGGCCAAGAAGAGCAATATCCCTGACCTCATTTGCACTCTTATGATATAAATAGTTCGAGTGTGAGGGAAATGCTGTACACACGCACGCACGCACGCAAATACACACAAGCATAAGCGGACACACACACACACACACACACACACACACACACACACACACACATTCTCTCTCTCTCTCTCTCTCTCCTACACACAGTCACCAACTACATTTGAAGAGAAACGAAAAACAAGAGGTGACTCAGCCATAGACATGAAGATCGTCGCCGTCACCATCATCATCGTCATCACCATCATCATCGTTGTCGTAGTCGTCATCATCATCATCATCATCGTCATCATCATCATCATCATCGCCAGGAGCAACAGCGTCAAGCACAGCAATCATCACAACCCTGTTAAAGAGTTACTACATAAGTTCCATCACCGTCATCATCATCATCATTATTATCCCAACTGCTTCATCATCATTACAATCACCATAATCTCGGTCCAGTTAGTTGGTTCAGGAGTTTCAACATCACTATCATCAGCAGCATCACTATCATCATTATCAATATAATCTCCGACAACCCTATTATCATCATCATCAACCTGTGACACACCGCTGCAGGATAAGGACCCCTGTTCAGTCTAACTTGGCGTAAAATTGCAATCTCTTTCTTAAATTTTGTGTTGTGACAAGGGGTTAACACTAGATTGATGCTAGTCACGAAGAAGGGACATGGAAATGATGCAGAGCTGTATATTTGTCCAAATTTACCACTGCACTACGGGAAATCAGCTGCAAAAAAACGACGATCTCGGCCTAGGCAAATGAAGGAACAACACCATAATATACTTTGTGTCTGTGTGTCTGTGTCTGTGTGTGTGTGCGTGGGTGAGTTCGTGCATGCGTGCGTGTGTGCGCGCGAGTGTGCATGTGTGTGTGTGTGTGTGTGTGTGTGTGCATGCGCTTCAGGACAAAATAATTTACATACAATAATTTTTTCCATCACATTGTCCCTCTCATATCTGAATCGCACTTATCAGTATACATTCAGGTCCCAAACTGTACTGTTGGGTGGACATGGACAAGGAGGCAGGCAGGCCTAGTCCACCAGTCTGATCGGAACGAGAATCTACAGGATGACACTCACACTGCTATTTCACTGGTCTGAGACACCCAGATTGAGGCCGTACAAGGCCTCCTTATCTCCCTCACACCAACAGCCCCGTTGTCTCATCAGATTTACGTCTAGTAGCCTCATAGGTAATATTTCTTTAGGCCATGATACTTCCTGGCTGTCAGTGCGATATCCTTGTGTCCTAATGTAGTCACCTTAATGGCTAAAAACAGCAAATATCCGACACTTAACACAGGGGAATGATGCAGCACCAACACACACACACCCTCGTCCTTCCTCTGTCATACGGCCACTAGCAAAAGTAGCCAAGTAGCGACGCCTACCAAGACGACAAACTTGTCCAGCTACTTTTACAACCACTAGATGGTACCCGGGCCCTCTCATGGTAGGGGCAACTCTAGTATTTTATTCCAGGTACTGCTTGGCGATAGCATTCGGCTGAGAGTGAGTCATACTGCTATAAGAGTGTTAATGCTGTCTCTATTAACTCTCATGATCATACAGGTCTCTTTACCAGCCCTACCCAAAAATAAATATTACTATGTAATAAAAACATAAGGTGTCTGGGAAAATTTAGCTATCAGAGGTCAGTGATTTTTTTTCCGAAAATGGCTTTCAGTTTTTGGCCATTTTCTCGAAAAGTATACATCATATCTCAACCGGATATGTTTCATTAGAAAGCTGATGAAATTCTTTATAAAAACTTAATAGATCATTTTCCTGTATGATGGAAAACATTCAAACGGCGATGTTGGGAAGTGAAAACAGTTTACTCGACCATGCTTCCAGGGCTAATAACTTTTTTTGCTGGTTTTCCTGTGTTTTGGTCCTGTTTATCAGATAGAACAAACATCGATGCCTACCTTGAGAAAGGTTTCACGGGAATACATGGATTTTTGGGTGGCGAAAATAAGGCAAGAATGTGTTTCATTCGCTCAAATTTGCCGCGAGCGCGCTCCCCGGCCGGGCGGCTTCGTCGTGTAAAATCGTGAGCCAGAAAACTTACTTAAACTTATCGTGTGCGAGAGGGTTAACATCAAGCGAGATGGATGGATGGATGGACGGATGGGTGGATGTGGAATCGTGGATGCTTGGACCGATGGTAGAGTTCCTGCTGTTTCGTCCTTCCACCTGCCGACAAAAATCATCATCAATATCATCATCATCATAATCATCATCATCGTAGCTGTCGTCCTCATTACCACCACCACCATCATCATCATCATCATTATTTACACCGTCATTCTCATTATCATTACCATTCTCCTCCTCCTCCTCCTCATCATCATCATCATATTATCATCATCACCTACCTTTCTATCTATATCTGTTTATCTATAGCCAGACGCCTTAATCCCGTAAGGGGTGACCACAAGCAAATCGCCTTCATGATGTACTGTCCTCTACCATTTAGCTCAAGTATCCCAGTCATATGTTTCTACTCTTTCCCTCCATCTCATCGTCGGTCTCCCTATCCCCCTCTATCCTTCCAGCTAACTCATGTGCACTCTTCTAGTCATTTTCTTATTCGCCATCCTCTCCACATGGCCAAACCATCTCGAAGTGTTTCCCTTAACGCTTTCAGTCTCATCCACATCGGCATCACAACTCCTTCATCTGCCCATTTGTCTGTCTGTCTCTCTATGAAACTCCACATGCTCCTCTCAAGTAGCTCATTTCCACCGCTCTCACTCTTGACTTGTGTCCTTCCAGCAAGATCCAAGCTTCACTTCCATACTTTAAAGTGGGAATCACAGCATGCGGTGCCCTTTTTTTTTTTTTAACACTTTCATCCTCAGTTCCCTCTTCCTAATCACTGCTTTTTAGAGAACAAGCAACCCTCCTTCCCTGACGTATCATTTCAGTCACTTCATCCTCTAATCTTCCATCCTTATTCATCATATTACATAAATACTTAAATGTACTCATATTCTTCCATTTCCTGGCTATGCAGCCTCACTGTGCATTCTGTAACCTCATACGTTGAGATGTTAAAGCATCACCACCATCAGCATCAACATCATTATCATCATCAATATCATCACCATCAGCCTGTGACACACCACTGCATGATAAGGACCCTCTCACCTTTCTCCACTCTGATCCATTGATTATTAGCCTGTTCCGTCCTTGCTCAGTAGATCTGCATCATATGATCTCTCCATCTTGTTCTCTGTGCACCTCTTCTTCTCCCTCCATCTCTGGCTTGCCATTCAGTTACGCTCGCTGTCCTTCTGTTATCTCTTCTGTGAAAGGCGTGACCTGAGGTGTGTGTGTGTGTGGAGTTACCTGGAAACAATATCAGAATTAATAGATGCGGGAGCTTCAGGCCCCTTAGGTTAATCTCCTTGGTGTGGTGTGGTGTGGTGTGGTGGGGGGGGGTTGTGGTGTGGTGTGGGGAGGGTTATGTGGTGAGGGTTGTGTGGTGTGTGAGGGTGGTTATGTGTGGTGTGGTGTGGCAGGGCAATTTGTGTGGTGTGGTGTGGTGTGGGTGGTTATGTGTGTTGTGGTGTGGCAGGGTGGCTTTGTGTGGTGTGGTGTGGTGTGGGAGGGTGGTTATGTGTGTTGTGGTGTGGGAGGGTGATTTTCTGTGTTGTGGTGTGGGAGGGTGATTTTCTGTGGTGTGGTGTAGGAGGAGGATTTTTTTGTGATGTGGTGTGGTGTGGGAGGATGGCTTTGTGTGGTGTGGTGTGGGAGGGTGGCTTTGTGTGGTGTGGTGTGGTGTGAGAGGGTGGCTTTGTGTGGTGTGGTGTGGTGTGAGAGGGTGGTTATGTGTGGTGTGATGTGGGAGGAGGATTTTTTTGTAGTGTGGTGTGGTGTGGGAGGTGGTTATGTGTGGTGTGGTGTGGGAGGGTAGTTTTGTGTCGTGTGGTGTGGTGTGGTGTTGTGTGGGAGGAGGATTTTTTGTGGTGCGGTGTGGGTAGGTGATTTTATGTGGTGTGGGAGTGTGATTTCGTGTCGTGTAGTGTGAGAGATTGGTATGGTGTGGTGTGATACGGTGTGGGAGGGTGGTATGGTATGGTGTGGTGTGAGAGGGTGATGGTGTGTGACTTAATGTGTGGGGCTGATAGAACGTGACTTGGCTTCACTATAATGTGTAAAGCCTATATGAGTACAACACCTCTCATCCGAAAATGATTAGCGAGAAGCAGACGGTCAGGGCCGGTCCTAGAGCTACTGTGATAAAATGTAGAAAATCATGTGTTGTATCCTTATAATTAAAAAGAATATGTGAGGTTAATTCTTCCCTTCAAATAAAGACCAAAATATATGTATTACTTCACTCATATTCATCCACTTTCTAACGATACATAAAGAGACGGTGATCAGTGACTTATGGAACCCTGTGCTGTGG
This sequence comes from Coenobita brevimanus, assembly GCF_032717465.1. Taxonomy (NCBI): domain Eukaryota; kingdom Metazoa; phylum Arthropoda; class Malacostraca; order Decapoda; family Coenobitidae; genus Coenobita; species Coenobita brevimanus. The sequence goes on along the minus strand of NW_027643222.1, from coordinate 147,413 downwards.
TCTATGGGATGTAATAAGCGTTTCAGAATATTGCGTAAGTGTCTCGTAATTGTATAGGTAAAAGGTCCTATATTCTTGGCCTAATATTTCCCCTTGAAATAAAACTATGAATGTGTGGAAATAATTCTGCCATTTGAATAACTATGGTATCATCAACCAAGATATACATACAAGAACACAAGCAAGCACGCAAGCGCGCGCGCGCACACACACACACACACACACACACACACACACACACACACACACACACACACACACACATATATGCCCAGTCACCAAAACATTTGAGGATAAACGAAAAGGAAAGGATGATGTGACTCAGCCAGTGACTTGAAGATCATCGTCGTCGTCGTCATCATCGTCGTTGTCGTAATCATCATCATCATCTTCCTCGTCGTCCTAATCATCATCATCGTCAGCAGCATGTTACTGTCATCCCAACACTGCAAAAAATGTAGAACATATGTTATATCAGAGTCATCACCTTTATCATCATATTTATCACAGCCTTCTAATCAAATTGTAGAAATTGTACGGGAGTCACATCATCGTCATCATCATCATCATCAATGACATCATCATCATCATAACTGTCATCATCCCACCTGTTTCATAGAGTATATAGTTTCATCATAATCATCATCAACACAATAATCCAAGCTTAGTTAATTGGTACTGGAGTTTCAACATCACAGTCATCATCATCATCGTCAGTATCATCATCATCATCATCATATTCATCCCATTTCTGTTAGTTCGTACAGAGGTTAGATTCTCACCGCTATCGCCAGTAGTAGCTGTATTATAATCATCAGCATCATTATCATGATTATCATCAGCCTGTGACACACCACTGCATGATTAGGACCCCTCTCACCTGTCTCCACTAAGATGCTTTCGCTGGTAGCTTGTATCGTACCAGCTCGATGGATCTGCGAGTATCATCTCTATCTTGTTCCCTGTGTGCCTCATCCTCTCACTCAATCTCTGGTCTGCCATTTAGTCACGCTGGCTGTCCATGCGTTACCTGTTCTGTGGAAGACGTGACCTAAGGACTGCGTGTGGACTGACCTGTAAACAAGAGGACAAATATACGTGTGTTGCAGCACCACTACTATTCCCTGTTCACTCTAACTTGGCGTAAAATTGCAATCTCTTTCTTAAATTTTGCGTTGTGACAAGGGCACCTTGCCAAAAATCTTTCTAACAACTTTACCTCATCATCCTTCCCTCCTCTTTTCTACTCTGATGGTTCTGTAGCTATTTCTTCTACTGATAAAGCAGATCTCTTCGCACAGACTTTCTCCTCCAATTCCACCTTAGACGATTCCGGTGCTGTTCCTCCATCACTTCCCCCCTCTGACTTCCTCATGGCTGACATTAAAATTTCTTCAGTTGATGTATTTTCTGCCATTACTGGCCTCAGTACTAACAAGGCATATGGGCCTGATGGGGTCCCTCCTGTTGTTCTCAAAAACTGTGCTTCTGTGCTTACACCCTGCCTAGGCAAACTCTTTCGCCTTTGTCTGTCAACTTGTACCTTTCCTTCTTGCTGGAAGTTTGCTCTCATTCAGCCAGTCCCAAAGAAGGGTGACCACTCCCAACCCTCCAACTATCGTCCAATTGCTTTAACGTCCTGTATTTCAAAAGTTTTCGAGTCAATTCTTAATAAAATTTTTTTAAGGCATCTTTCCTATCACAACCTTCTTTCCGATCGTCAGTATGGGTTCCGTCAGGGACGCTCCACTGGCGATCTTCTCACCTACCTTTCAGACTCCTGGTCATCCTCCTTTCGGGACTTTGGCGAAAGCTTTGCCATTGCACTTGACATCTCAAAGGCTTTCGATCGAGTCTGGCATAAATCTTTAATTTCCAAACTGCCCTCCTACGGTTTCTATCCTTCTATCTGTACCTTCATCGCTAGCTTCCTTTCTGGTCGTTCTATAGCTGCTGTCGTAGACGGCCATCGTTCTTCTCCTAGATCTATCAACAGTGGTGTTCCTCAGGGCTCTGTCCTATCACCAACTCTCTTCCTTTTATTCATCAATGATCTTCTAAGCTGTACATCTAACTCTATCCACTCATACGCTGATGACTCCACCCTTCACCTTTCCATTCGGTTCCCGCAACGCCCATCTCAACAGTTACTTCAAGAAACAAGGGATGAGGCTATGGCACACCTAATGTCTGACTTGGCTCATATCTCTGACTGGGGTAAAAATAATATGGTTGTCTTTAATGCTTCTAAGACTCAGTTCTTACACCTATCAACCCGACAAAATCTTCCACAGGTATACCCACTAATGTTTAATAATATTCAGATTAATCCTGCATCATCCTTGAACATGCTTGGGGTTTCATTTACTCGGGACTTATCTTGGAAAGATCATATTGCATCTCTTGTAAAATCTGCTTCCAAGAGATTGGGTGTGCTAAGCCGACTCCGCTCTTTCTTTACCCCTGCACAATTGTTGACTCTATACAGGGGTTTTATCCGCCCCTGTGTGGAGTACAACTCTCATGTGTGGGGAGGCTCCCCACATACAGCTCTTCTCAATAGGGTGGAGTCAAAGGCTTTTCGTCTCATTAACTCTCCTCCTCTTACTGACTCCCTTCAACCTCTGTCTCTTCGCCGCACTGTTGCATCTTTATCTCTTTTCTATCGCTACTTTAATGGTCACTGCTCCTCTGAACTGTCTGCTTGCATTCCTCCACCTCTACGACGGGCGCGTAGCACCCGTCTGGCAGCAAACTCTTATCCCTTTTCTGTCCAACTCTCTAATGCAAGAGTTAACCGTTACTCCCAGTCTTTCATTCATGCAACAGGTCAGCTCTGGAACTGTCTCCCTCTGTCTGTATTTCCTCCTGCCTATGATCTCCAGTCTTTCAAACGCAGTGTGTCCAGGCATCTCAAAATGATCGGATCTTGAATTTGGCTCTCTATTGTATTTTGTTTTTCTCTTGGAGGGAACTGTTACTGCGGGCTCATGGCCTTTGGTTCCTTCTTCCTCGCATTAAAAAAAAAAAAAAAAAAAAAAAGTCACGAAGAAGTGGTATGGAAATGATGTAGAGCTGTAAGTTCAATTCTTTCACTAAACTACGAGAAATAAGCTGCAAAAAACGACTATCTCGGCCTTGGTAAAATGAAGGAACAACACCACAATATACGTGTACGTGTGTGTGTGTGTGTGTGTGTGTGTGTGTGTGTGTGGTGCGAGGTGCCTGTGTGTTACCATGGCAACCTCCCGACACCATCACAGTTACATACACACATTTCCCCACCAGCAAGTTCCATTAGAGAGTACTCTGTGTGTGTGTGTGTGTGTGTGTGTGTGTGTGTATGCATGTGCTTCAGGACAAAATAACTTACATACAATATTTTTTTTCAATCACATTGTCCCTCTGAAATCTGAATCGCACTTATCAGTGTACATTCAGGTCCCAAACTGTACTGTTGGGTGGACAGGGACAAGGGGGCAGGCAAACCTAGTCCACCAGTCTGATCGGCACGAGAATCAACAGGACGACACTCACACTGCTATTTCACTGATGCTGAGACACCAAGATTGAGGCGGTACAAGGCAGTGTTGCCGTGAATTGCACACTGGTTGTGACGTCATTATTGCACACGGTCTCGTTTAGTAACCAGGATGACAGAGGATGTATTGTTGGTATAACTACCATAAAATTTGGTATACTGTGAATACTGGAAGAGAGGGTATAATTAATGATGTCAGACCTATTATGATTCAAGTGTAAGGACGTTAAATGATTACGAGAGTTAATAAGTCAGCAAATGTTGATTAATAACAAGACAGGAGACAAGTAAGTTTATCCACATCCAAGTTTTCTAGTATATCAACTGTACACGATTTACAACATTGTTTCGGTATTTCTTTAATATTACAAAGCAAGTGTGGACTGCTAATGGTTGGCACGTGTCTTGTAAATAATATATACATATATTTTTTTATGATATCGCCGGGTGGGTAGAGGTTGACTGTTAAACGACGTATTCTTCCTTGTTTTAAATGACAGTATTATAGACAAACGCTACATATTCGTTGGTTTAACCGTGAAGGGTCTGAATAACAATACATGTTAGTTCCTACCAATCATGACAAAATCCCACTTATTCCTACAAAATAACGTGAACAATTAGTGTGGAACGACGTCCGCCTGCCCACATCCATGCTCATCGTTCATTTGTTTTTCCACATTAGCAGACGATTTTCCACAAAACGGCAGCACTGGACTACAAGGCCTCCTCATCTCCCTCACACTAACATCCCCCTTGTCTCATCAGAATTACGTCTAGTAGCCTTATAGATATTATTTCTTTGGGCCATGATACTTCCTGGCTGTCAGTGCGATATCCTTGTGTCCTAATGTAGTCACCTTAATGGCTAAAAACAGCAAATATCCAACACTTACCTCAGCGGAATGATGCAACACCAACACACACACACACCCTCGTCCTTCCACTGTCATACGGCCACTAGCAAAAGTAGCCAAGTAGCGACGCCTACCAAGACGAAAAACTTGTTCAGCTACTTTCACAACCACTAGATGGTACCCGGGCCCTCTCATAGTAGGGGCAACTCTAGTATTTTATTCCAGGTACTGCTTGGCGATAGCATTCAGCTGAGAGTGCGTCATATTACAATGAGAGTGTTAATGCTGTCTCTATTAACTCTCATGATCATACAGCTCTCTTTACCAGCCCTACCCAAAAATAACGTGTGTGTGTGTGTGTGTGTGTGTGTGTGTGTGTGTGTGTTGTGTGTTAGGGGTGGGGGTGTACGGTTTGATGTGGTTGCAGTGTGGGTGTGTGTGTGTGTGTAGGTGAATTGCTGTGTGTGGTGGGTGGGAGGTATATCGTTTGATGTGGTTGCAGTGAGTGTGTGTGTGTGTGTGTGTGTGTCTGTGTGTCGATGTGGTGTGTGTGGTGGGTGGGAGGTATATCGTTTGATGTGGTTGCAGTGTGTGTGTGTGTGTGTGTGTGTGTGTGTGTGTGTGTGTGTGTGTGTGTGTGTGTGTGTGTGTGTGTGTGTGTGTCGATGTGGTGTGTGTGCTGGGTGGTAGGGAGATGAGGGGTGTATGGTTTGATGTGGTTGCAGTGTGTGTTGGGGGAGGGAGGGTGGGTGGATGTGTTGTATGTGTGGGGCGGTGTGGAGATGGGGGGTGTATGGTTTGGTGTGTGTGCAGTATGTGTGTGTGTGTGTGTGTGTGTGTGTGTGTGTGCTGGTGGTGGGATGCTTGGGGTGGGTTGGCGGTGGTGGGATGCTGGGGGTGGGATGCTGGTGGTGGGATGCTGGGGGTGGGTTGGTGGTGGTGGGATGCTGGGGGTGGGTTGGTGGTGGTGGGATGCTGGGGGTGGGATGCTGGTGGTGGGATGCTGGGGGTGGGATGCTTGGGGTGGGTTGGTGGTGGTGGGATGCTGGTGGTGGGATGCTGGGGGTGGGTTGGTGGTGGTTGGATGCTGGGGGTGGGATGCTGGGGGTGGGTTGGTGGTGGTGGGATGCTGGGGGTGGGTTGGTGGTGGTGGGATGCTGGGGGTGGGATGCTGGGGGTGGGATGCTTGGGGTGGGATGCTTGGGGTGGGATGCTGGTGGTGGGATGTTGGGGGTGGGTTGGTGGTGGTGGGATGCTGGGGGTGGGTTGGTGGTGGTGGGATGCTGGGGGTGGGATGCTTGGGGTGGGATGCTGGTGGTGGGATGCTGGGGGTGGGATGCTGGTGGTGGGATGCTGGGGGTGGGTTGGTGGTGGTGGGATGCTGGGGGTGGGATGCTGGGGGTGGGTTGGTGGTGGTGGGATGCTGGGGGTGGGTTGGTGGTGGTGGGATGCTGGGGGTGGGTTGGTGGTGGTGGGATGCTGGGGGTGGGATGCTGGTGGTGGGATGCTGGTGGTGGGATGCTGGGGGTGGGTTGGTGGTGGTGGGATGCTGGGGGTGGGATGCTGTTTTTTTTTTTATGTGACCGACTCTGGGCATAGGCTTCACAGCCTGCTTTCAAGGCCCAGTAGTCCTCCTACGTACCGCACACCTCTACATGTTACCACTTTTGCGCTAACACCCACCTTCCATACTGAATACATGCTAGGGCAGTCTCATACAGGACTGGGTTATTGGGATTAGCGGGGGTATTTTTACGACATGTCGGCGGGTCTTCTGGTACAACAGTAAAGTCTGATTTTATGAAATTCAAATCCTTAAACTGTGGTGGGATGCTGGTGGTGCGATGCTGGTGGTGGGATGATGGTGATGGGATGCTGGAGGGTTTGATAATGCTTATGTGGTGACTGCTTTATGTGCCTAGTTACATCAGCCAGTGAAGATGAAGGAGGTTATGTATTCACCCGTGTCTGTGTCTGTCTATCTATCTCTCAATCTGTCTGTCTTTCTATCTGTCTATCTATCTGTCTGTCTTTCTATCTGTCTGTCTATGGCCAAGATATATCAAAAACTTGCTATCGGCTTTCAATGGAATCTTGTAGGTAGGTAGGCACTGGGTCAAGAGAGAGACTATTCGATTTTTTATTAGATTTTTTCACTATTACGCTTTTGGCTCAATAAAAAGGAAAGTGGAAATCTAGGAATATACTGCACCTTAATGTGAAAATCTGGACAAATTTCTCCATAACAAAATATAAATAAAATTAATCTTTTTCTTGACTTGAAAACATGAGTTAACTTCGCTTCAGTTTTTTTTTTTTCCTGCCTCCAGGATCGTACTGTAAGCTACTTTGGAAATTCTTTACATCTCTTCCTTAGCGATTTAATCAGCACATTACACCACAACACCCTCTTTTATGAGAGAGATGTAAACTCTGCCGATATGAAGCCGATTTTAATAGCTTACAAGAAAATGTTAAGACATAAGAACATAAGAACATAAGAAGAGAGGATAACTGCAGTAGGCCGGTTGGCCCATGCTAGGCAGCTCCTAGAAGAGTAACTGAACTACTAGAATGAGATAAGGATAGCAAAGAAGAAGGCTCTCCCCCGCCCTCCAAACCCTCCAGCCGAAGCCGGCAGGAAAAAGTCAGAAAGAACACCACGCCGTATAGAAAAACTGGCGTGGACATTTTACAGGAAAGTGTGAAAGGAGAATAGAGACTATCATAGTGTAACCTGAAAAGAAAATTTATTTTTTAATTAGTATTGGTTATAATATTTTCTTTATTCTATATCCACCCCTTATTTGTCATATGCTTATCTAGCCTATGCTTGAAACTCTCAATGGAAGAGGCAGCAACTACTTTACTAGGTAGCTTATTCCATTCGTCTACTACTCTATTACCAAACCAATTTCTACCGATTTCCTTACTGAAACGGAATTTTTCTAGTTTGAAACCATTATTTCTAGTTCTATCCTGTATGCTCACTTTAAGTACCTTGCTAATATCTCCCTTATTTATACCCTTCATGCACTTAAACACCTCAATTAAGTCTCCCCTTACTCTACGCCTCTCTAGCGAATGCAGACTTAGTCTTTTCAGTCTGTCTTCATATGACAGGTTCCGGACGTCATGTATCATTTTAGTCATTCTTCTCTGTACATTTTCTAACGAATTAATATCCATTCTATAGTAAGGACACCAAAATTGTACTGCGTAGTCTAAATGTGGCCTTACTAATGCTAGATAAAGTTTCAGTATTACTTTAGATGATCTATTGCTCACGCTTCTCGAAATAAATCCTAGGACCCTATTTGCTTTATTTCTCGCATTAATGCACTGTTGCCTAGGTTTAAGGTCGTTACTAATCATAACTCCTAGATCTCTCTCGCATTCCGATTTGCTAATTTCTTTGTTATCTAAGCTGTATTTAGTATCTCCAATGGTCTTGCCTACGTTAAGTACTTTACATTTTTCAACGTTAAATTCCATTTGCCAAGTTTTAGACCATTTGGACAATGTATCGAGGTCTTTTTGTAAGTAATGGCAATCGTCAGTCGAGTTAATGATACGCCCTATTTTTGTATCGTCGGCAAATTTGCTGATTCTGCTATTGACTCCTAAGTCTAGATCATTTATATATATGATAAATAATAAGGGACCGAGTACTGAACCCTGTGGTACACCGCTAGTTACTAATCCCCAGTTCGACTTAGTTCCATTTATTAATACTCTCTGCTTTCGTCCTTTCAGCCAGGATTCTATCCATTTTAAGATATCGCCGTCTATACCGTGTGCTCGAACCTTTCTAACTAACCTTTCGTGTGGGACTCTATCAAAAGCTTTACTAAAGTCCAGATAAATAACATCGTAAGCTTTATCGCTATCTACTGCCTCATAGACCTCCGAGTAGAATGACAACAAATTTGTGAGGCAGGATCGTCCTTGCCTGAATCCGTGCTGACTTTCGTTTATAAGATCAAATCTTTCTAAGTGTTCTCTAATCTTATTTGCCAAAATTGACTCTAACATTTTTCCTACTATTGACGTTAGACTTATCGGACGATAATTCGACGCAGCTGATTTATCACCCTTTTTAAAGATGGGCACTACGTTTGCGGTTTTCCACGCCTCTGGAACTTCTCCTGAACTTAAAGAGTCATTAAATAACGTTAAAAGTGGCTGACATAATTCTTCTTTGGTTTCTTTTATAATTTTTGCATATATATCGTCCGGACCTGGCGATTTTTGAGGTTTTAACTTGTTAATTTCTTTCAATACGTCCTCCTTACTAATGGTTATTTTACTAAGAATATTTTCCGTATTCTCATGGTAAATATTTGCTGCTTGTGGGACCAGGCTTAGATTTTCCTTGGTGAATACTGATATGAAATAATTATTTAGGATGGAGCACATTTCTTTATCTTCACTGGTAATGTCACCTGATTCTGTTCTGAGTGGTCCTATCCTATCTTTATTTTTCGTTCGGTACATTTGATAAAAACCCTTGGGGTTTTCTTTTGATTCACTTGCAACCTTAATTTCATAACTTCTCTTTGCTTTTCTTATCTCCTTCTTTACTTCTCTATTTAAAATTGTGTACCGGTTACGTAAGTGTTCCTCTCCACGTTTTATTTTTCTATATATTCCTTTCCTTTGGCCTATGAGAGATTTTAATCTGTTGTTTAACCATCTTGGTTCTGAATTGTTAGTTCTAAACGGTTTTGAAGGAATATATCTATCTTGGCCTCCGTATATTATATTTATTAACTCGTTATACTTCTCACTGGTCGAACGTCTGTTTGGTACTGGAGCTGAGTTAATTTCCGTCACCTGGACTACATTCCTATCTACCACCTCCCCACTCACAGACACCTGACGGACGTCCCCACGTGCTTCCTGCGCCTGACCTATGACCTGGGGATCCCCACTAACCTGACATTCCCTCAAATAGCTAATCTCCCTGTGGAATACCGTTCGAAAATAAGCTCTTAAGCCATCGAAATCTCCTAGACGAAAATTAGGAACGGTGGAGGTATTTTCAGTGGAACAGACATCCCAAATAAATTTGAACTTAATTTCTTCATGATCGCTATTACCAAGTCGTCCACCAACCTCTATATCGCTAATGATATTTTCTTTATTAGCTAAAACCAAATCTAGTATATTATTACCTCTGGTGGGCTCTCTGATATACTGATAAAGGAAATTATCCTGTACTACCTCTAGAAATTCCTCTGACTCTGCATCTCCTGTCTGATTTCTCCAATCTATCCTTGGCAGATTAAGGTCCCCAACAATTATTACTAAGCTGGACTGTGATGCTTTCCTAATTTCCTCCCAGAGGTATTTACTATCAGCTCTACTTAATTTTGGAGATCTGTAAATTGCTCCTAAGACTAATTTCTCCCTATTGTTACTAATTTCAACCCAGACACTTTCTGTGTCCCTATTTACTTTAATGTCTGCTTTATTGTAACAGTTTAATGAATCCTTTACATAAATAGCTACCCTCCCCCTTTCTTCCCTGACGGTTTGACACAAAAATATTATAGCCTTTTATCTGATATTCTGCTAAAAATTCTCGAGTGTCTGTATTCATCCAAGTTTCACTAATAACGGCAATGTCTATTTTCTCTGTACAAATTAAAGCCCTCAGTTCATCCATTTTATTACGTAAACTCCGGCTGTTTGTGTAGTACACTTTCAGATTATTACGAGTAGTTATGCCTTTACCTTGGCATTTACTGTTATTTATTTTATTACTAACTGGGAAACTCTTTACTTTACTAATATAACAATTTTTTGTACTATCGCTTATCGCCCTTCTATCATCGCTTGTTCTATCATCTATCATCGCCTGCTCAATTTGAGGTGCCTGAGTGGATGTATCTACACTATTGGTTGAACTTTTGTTCTTAATTTTGCAAGTATCGATGCATCTATCCAAACATGGTAATAATGATTTCTGACTGTAGTTGCTGCATCTTCCTGTACACCTACTTCTCAATCTCGAAAAAATCCCTCCAACTCCCTATCTATCATTCCAGCTAAAACAGTAACTCCTTGCCTGCTAAGATGAGTCCCATCCCAACTATACAAGGCACTTCGTCCATAAAACCGGTCCCAGCTGTCTATGAAAGGTATTGCATTATCTTTGCAATACCTTTCAAGGCGGCAATTAAACCCTATTGCCCTGCTCAACCATTCCCTTCCAACCCGCCACCTTGGTAAAACACCAAGCACTACAGGGGTTCCTCCCCTCTCCCTAACCTTTTCTAACATCAACTTGTACCTTTTCCACAGTACCTCACTCTTACGGCTACTAATATCATTGCCTCCTACACTGAGGCACACAGTGGGTTTTTCACCACTTTCCTTTACGATATTTGAAATTTTATCTACCACATTAGCCACCCTGGCTATGCAAAAATAAATAGCTAAGGAAGGGGCACTGAGAAGACTCCCGTGCTTCCTAAAATACTGCCCTGTTTCCAAAAGGCGTATGACACAGAAATTTGACTTAGCTTTTAACATCAAGGGGAGCTGGATGGATGGATGGGGAATCGTGGATCTTTGACTGCTGACCAAGTTCTTGCAGTTCCGTCCGTCCGTCCACCTACCGACAAAAATCATCATCAGTATCTTCATTATCATTAATATAATTGTCATTATTATTGTTATTACCATTACTATCATTATCATAACTACAATCATCATCACCATCATCTTTGTTAAAATTTGTTATCATGACTGTAATCATCATCATCATCATCACCACCGTTATCCCAACTCTGTTACCTCGTACTGAAGTTAAATCATCATTATCATCAGCATCAACATCATTATCATCATCATCATCAATATCATCTTTATCATCATTAATATCATCATCATCATCATCAGGCCCTGACATTACCACTGGAGGATTAGGACCCCTCTCATCTTTCTCCACTCTGATACATTGGTTGTTAGCCTCTTCCCATATCGGTGGATCTGCGAGTTTCATCTATCTTGTTCCCTGTGTACCTCTTCCTCTCACTCCATCTCTGGCCTGCCATTCAGTTACGCTGCCTGTCCGTCTGTTGCCTGCTGTGTGGAAGGTGTGACCAGAGGACTGAGTGTGAGGGTACCTGGAAACAAGCTCAGAATTACCAGATGCGGGATATTCAGGCCCCTTTGGTTAATCCCCTTGGTGTGGTGTGGTGTGGTGTGGTGTGGTGGGAGGGTTTTGTGGTGTAATGTGGTATAGGGGGAGGCTGTGTGGTGTAGTGTGGTATGGAGGTGTTTGTGTGGTGTAGTGTGGTATGGAGGTGTTTATGTGGTGTGGTTTGTGGACGGTTGTGTGGTGTTGAGAGTTGTGTGGTGCGGTGTAGTGTGGGGTAGGAGAGTGGTTTTAAGTTTTGTGGTGTGGTGTGGTGTGGGAGAGTGTTTATGTTGGTGTGGTGTGGTGTGGAAGGAGGATTTTTTGTGGTGTGGTGTGGTGTGGGAGGAGGATTATTTTGTGGTGTGGTGTGGGAGGGTGGTTCTCTGTGGTGTGGGAGTGTGATTCCGTGTCATGTAGTGTGAGAGACTGATATGGTGTGGTGTGATATGGTGTGGTGGGGTAGTATGGTGTCGTGTGGTGTGGTGTGGATGAGTGATTGAATGTGATTTAGTGTGTGGGGCTGGTAGAACGTGACTTGCCTTCACTATAATCTCCAATGCCTATATGAGTACAACACCTCTCATCCGAAAATTGTTAGTGAGAAGCAGACGGGCAGGGCCGGTCCTAGAGCTACTGTGATAAAATGTAGAAAATCATGTGTTGTATCCTTAAAATTAAAAGTGCATAATTCTGTGAGGTTAATTCTTCTATCTAAATAAAGGCCAAAATATATGTATTATTTCAGACACTCATATTCATCCACTTCCTAACGATACATAAAGCGACGATGATCAGTGACTTATCAAACCCTGTTATGTGATCTATGGGATGTAATAAGCTTTTCAGAATATTGCGTAAGTGTCTCGTAACTCTATGGGTAAAAGGTCCTAAATTCTTACCCTAATATTTATCCTTGAAATAAAACTAAGAATGTGTGGAAATAATTCTGCCATTTGAATAACTATGGTATCATCAACCAAGATATACATACACGAACAGAAGCAAACACACACACACACACACACACACACACACACACAATGCCCAGTCACCAAAACACGTAGTTAAACAGAAAGGAACGCGAGAGGTGACTCAGCCAATGACTTGAAAATCGTCGTCGTTGTCATCATCGTCGTCGTCGTAATCATCGCTGTCGCTTTCGTTGTCGTAATCATCATTATCATCTTCCTCGTCATCATCATCATCATCATCATCATCATCATCATCAGCAGCAGCAGCAGCAGCAGCATGTCATCATCATCCCAGCACTGTTAAAAATGTGGTACAAAAGATATATCAGTATCATCACCTTTATCATCATATTCATCACCATCATCTAACCTTGTTTTAGAGTTTGCACGGAGTTACATCATCATTATCAGCATCAACATCATTATCATCATCAATCATCATCATCATCATCATCATCATCAATCATCTTCATCATCATCATCATCAATCATCTTCATCATCATCATCATCATCAATCATCTTCATCATCATCATCAATCATCTTCATCATCATCATCATCATCATCACTATCAGCTTGTGACACACCACTGCAGGATAAGGACCCCTCTCACCTTTCTCCACTCTGATCCATTGCCTGTTAGCTTGTTTCTTCCGATATCGGTGGATCTCCGCGTGTGTGTGTGTGTGTAGATATTCGCTCCGCACATGTAGGGGCACGGGCAAACAGACAGCCCGTCAGGGAAAAGGCGGAATCAAGCTCTCGATTCAGAGCAAAGCGGGAACAGCAGGCTGAAGGACGAGGGGGAGCGGGAACAGCAGGCTGAAGGACGAGGGGAAGGCGGCAGGGGCAGGGGAAGGTGCGATGGTCGGTGGTGAAGAACGGCTTGGGAAAAAAAGCACCTCAAGGCTGCTCATCAGAGTCCGAGATGTCGGTGTACTGGAGTCGCGATCTATATCCTCGTACAACTCTAGCTCGCCCGAGTCCCTAAGGCGAGGTGGAACGCCTAATGGGGAGTCTTGAAGGACCCGGCTAAGAGCTAGAGTTAAGCCTCGTTCGAACCTGGCGGCGAGGAGCTCACGAGCACACGCAGCATCGTCGGACTCAGCAGAGGATGGCAGAACAAGGGCAGATGAGGGGCTTGCAGGCGACGGATCGGTGGTGGAAGTTGTGAGATCCACTCCCTCAGCAGCAGGTGGAAAAACGGGGGAGGGGGAAGGGCCCTCGACGTCGCGGTGGTCGGGCGAAACGGGGACGGCAGCCCTTTCCCCCTCGGCTGCAGACGGCAAGGCGTGGATCTCAGCAACGGTGGTGATGGTGTCAAGCTCAATGGCCGTGATCGGTGCCGGGTCGGTAGAGGGAGAGACAGACAAGCCAGTCGCCCTGTTGAGGGGTCCGTCCAGGCACAGCCGTTTGCGCGGTGTACAGCGGGGCCGAGGTGGAGGTGGGCGGGACTTGGGCTGCGCAGGAGGCCGCCGGGGACGACGATCTGGGCGAGGGGCTGAATGTGCGTCTCCGACAAAGCTCTGGGGGATGACAAGTCTTGGTAGCCCGTTCTCCTCAAAGATCTGAGGGAGGAGAACGTGCAACAGAGCCTTGTCACCTCCACAAAAAGCCTGTGCCGTAGCGACGCACATCGAGACCAGGAGATTAGTCTCCCCAGAACACCCAGGATCACGAGACTGGCGTCTCTGGGCCGTGGGGCGCCGCCGTGCATGGGCAGAGCCCTGCACAGCAGCACCTCCCGGCCCAGTGACATCTGTAGCCTCGAGACCCTTGGGTGACTGACGGAGCCGAAACTCCACAGCCTCACCCTCGCCAAGAGAGCTCCGAAAGTGTCGGGGGTTAGGTGCAACGATCCAGAGACTGTGCACGAAAACATCAGCACCGGTGTCCCGGCGCTTGATGAAGCCGTACTCAGACTTCACGTTGAACCACACCACCGCACCTGTGATCTTCGTGGCTCCCGGCGGCCTAGAACTACTGCTGGATGCCTCCCTCAACGGGTCGTAGGCGGTGGCAGTAGAGCGCTGGTCGGGCATAGCTGGGAAGGTCTCACTAAGCGACAGTGATCCTCCTCCAACGGCTGCTAGACCGGAACTACGGGATCTGCGCGTATCATCTCTAGTTCTCTGTGTACCTCTTCTTCTCACTCCATCTCTAGCCTGCCATTCAGTTACGCTGTCTGTCCCTCTGTTGTCTGTTCTATGGAAGACGTGACCTGAGGAGTGCGCGTGCAGTGATCTGGAAACCAAGAGACAAACATGTGTTTCGTCATCATAGCTATACCCTGTTCACTCTAACTTGGAGTAAAATTGCAATCTCTTTCTTAAATAAAGTGCTGTGACAAAGGGTTAACACTAGAATATGGTGCTAGTCACGAGGAAGTGGTATGACAAATATGCTTGGCCATAGTACTGCCTTATTCTGTTACTGAGCTATGGAAAATGAACTGCAGACTGACGTCTATAAAAAATGAATGAGTATCATATAGTATAATCGTGTGTGTGTGTGTGTGTATTAATGGATGCGTTCAAAAATATGCCCATATGAGTATTCATAAATGTGTGTGCATCAATGTGTGTACTCATCAGTGTGTGGATCAGTGTGTGTATGCATCAGCGTCTGTGTGCATCAGTGTGTGCATACATTGCCGTGTGCGTGTATCAGTGTCTGAATGCATCAACGCGTGTGCGCATCCATGTGTGTGTATCGGTGTACTTGTGCCAGCGTGTGTGCGTGCATCACTGTGTACGTGCAACAATGCCTGCATGAATCAGTATGTGTATATTGAACCAAATGTGGGTGTATCAATATATATGTACCACCCTTGCTTCCTTCCAGGAGCATAAACTTTGTAAATATATGTAAATTAAGTGCGCCTTCGTGCATTCCCTGTATGTATGTATGTATGGACAGAGACAAGGGGGAAACAAACCATGTCCACCAGTCTGATAGGCACGAGAATCCACAGGATGATACTCACTTATTTCACTGGTGCTGAGACGCCAGGACTGAGATGCTGCACGGCTCCCTTCCCTCAGACACTGCCCCCTTGTCTCATCAAACTTACGTGTATTACCTTTATTTTTTACTTGTCTTTGGCCTATGATACATCCTGGCTGTCAGTAAGACATCCTTGTGTCCTAATGTAATTACCTTAATGACTAAAAACAGCAAAAGCTAACGCTTACCTCGGGAGATTGAGTCAACGCACCCTTACCTTCCCATCTCCTTTACTCACTGATACCTTCTTCGTCTCACCGACAAATACACTTGTTACCCATATTTTTTACATGTCTTTAGCTTATAACACTCCCTGGCTGCCACTAATATATCTTTGTGTCCCAGTTTAACCCTCTGAATGGCTAATAACAGCAAATTCCAACACGTACACTCAAGAACGCGCCAACATTCCCTCTCCCTCTCGTCGTCCGGCGGCCACTGACTGACAGAGGCAAGCAGCGAGTCCTATCAAGCTTAGAATCTTTGCTTAGCTACTCTTATAGCCAAAAGATGGTATGGTGACCCTCTCATGACAGGGAATACTCTAGTGTTCCATCCCAGCTAATCCTAGAAGCCCTAGAGTGCTTGGGTAGGGGATAAGGAAAGGGGAGGGGTGGAGGAAGGGGAGTATGGGGGGGTCATGGTCTGAGGCGGGTGTGCTGGATATGAGGATGGCGGGTTATTACGTGGCTGCCGTGATCTTGATAATGGGTGTAGGGGTGGTTTAGAGTCTTAAGTGAATTGCAGGGTGTGAACTAAGTAGTTGATTAATAAAAGGGTCAGTAATAAACTATTGGTGCTTAAGTGAACCCTCAGCGAAACACTTGCCATGACGCGAGAATGGTGTGCCGCGGAGCTGGGCGGCGCACGCCTGCACTCCCCGTTTAACATTTGGTAACTGAGGCGCTGATCGCTGGAGGTAGACGGCCTGGCGCCATGGCCTAACCGAAGCAGATGTACACCCAACCACACCAAGAGCGACACTGAGGGTCGCTGCCTGGGCATGGGAGTTTTAAATGGGTTGTGGCAGACTGGTTGACGCCGCTTTGGGGGCGGGGCTTGCAATAAAGAAAATTCCCACAAAATGTAGGGGACCCTTATGTAACTTCGACGAATCTTTATACTGTCCATTATCTTTTGGTTTTGTTTTTCTCTCTCTCTCTCTTGTTCTTACGTTGCCTCATGTTAAAAGGTCCTTTTATTTCTTAATGGCGGTGGTCTAATATAAATTTCCATGTGGCTCTATATGTGGACACTCAGTGGATTGTGTTTTCCATTCTTTCCAGCTAATCTACAGTTTATCACATCTTTCCTGGCTTATTTCCCAGCGATATATATACTGCATTCGGATTCTACACTAAGTTATTGGCTGCTTAATCAGTTGCTTTGTACTGTGATCGTATCGTATCTTTTATAAAAGCTCCAATAAGCTTGCATGCGTCGGCCTTAGTCACATGATGGCTCTCCACGCTGCTTGATCTCTGGCAGCCTCCCTATTCAGTCCCTTATCCCTGAGGTCACACTCTATGACCTCGTCTCAGGTCTTTTTCGGTCTGCCTCTCGCAACCCTACCCCCGACGTTCACACTTCTTACTGTAGATCCAAAATATCTGAATGTTTCTTGTCTTCTTCTTGCCATTTGTAGAGGTTCCCTGTACTGTGTGTGTGTGTGTGTGTGTGTGTGTGTGTGTGTGTTCTTACCTAATTGTATCTTTACAGGAATGAGTCAAGCTCGTACTGTCCCGTGTCTTAAACCATATTAATCGTACATATCCTTAAATTTGTGAATTGTTTTGGCACACACTATTTCATTCGGTAGTGCATTCCATTGATCAATTGCTCTGTTTGGGAAACTGAATTTCCTTACGTCTTTATTGCCTCTCCTTTTATGCAGTTCTTTGCAGTGTCCTCTTACTGCTGCATCCCCAT
The DNA here is from genome assembly GCF_032717465.1 of Coenobita brevimanus. Lineage (NCBI taxonomy): Eukaryota > Metazoa > Arthropoda > Malacostraca > Decapoda > Coenobitidae > Coenobita > Coenobita brevimanus. The sequence goes on along the minus strand of NW_027643222.1, from coordinate 129,959 downwards.
AGGTTATATACTCATTTATGTCTATTTTCGCCTATTAGTGCCTATTAGTGCCTGAGTGTATCATTGCCTGTGTGTATCAGTGCCTGTGTGTATCAGTGCCTGTGTGTATCATTGCCTGTGTGTATCAGTGCCTGTGTGTATCAGTGCCTGTGTGTATCAGTGCCTGTGTGTATCAGTGCCTGTGTGTATCAGTGCCTGTGTGTATCAGTGCCTGTGTGTATCAGTGCCTGTGTGTATCAGTGCCTGCTTGTATCAGAGCCTGTGTGTATCAGTGCCTGTGTGTATCAGTGCCTGTGTGTATCAGTGCCTGTGTGTATCAGTGCCTGTGTGTATCAGTGGCTGTGTGTATTTGTGCCTGCGTGTATCAGTGCCTGTGTGTATCAGTGGCTGTGTGTATCAGTGCCTGTGTGTATTTGTGCCTGTGTGTATCAGTGCCCCCTCTGTGGCAGGGGGGACACAATCTGGCCGCACTATGGGGTGGTACTACTACTCTGCGGCCAGGTTGTGTTAGGAAGAATACTGCCACCGTATTCCCTGCGTGTCGTAAAAGGCGACTAAAAGGGACAGGGTGAGGGGACTAGGGACCCCCTCCTCCGTTTTTTAGTTCCTAAAAAGAGACAGGCCAGAGAAAGGGATGGGGGATGGAGTTATCCCCGTACCCTGAAGATTGGGTCTATGAATGTGCTTGGATGTAGTACGATTGAGGCTAAAAGGGAGGAGATTGGGAGAATGTTTGTGAGAAGAAAGTTGGATGTGTTAGCTTTGAGTGAAACGAAGATGAAAGGGAAGGGTGAGTCTATGTTTGGAAGTGTGAATGGAAGATTGTCAGGTGTTGGTAGAGGAAGGACAAGAGAAGGTGTGGCCTTGTTAGTGAGTCCGGAAGTACAGCAGTGTGTGACTGAATGGAAGGAGGTGTCATCGAGACTGATGTGGATGAAAGCGAAATTTGAACGTGAGTTGTGAGTGTTTGTGAGTGCATATGGGCCTGGTAGTGAAAGGGATGAAGAAGAGAGGGAGTCTTTCTGGAATGATGTTGATGAGTGTCTGCAGAGTTTTGGAGCGAATGTGAATGTGGTAATGATGGGTGATCTGAATGCTAGAGTGGGAAATGTAGCAGTTGAAGGTGTAGTTGGTATGCATGGTGTGCCTGGAAGAAATGAAAATGGGGAGCGAATGATAGTGATGTGTGTTGAGTGAGAGATGGTGATTGAAAATACGCTGTTTGAGAAGAAAGATATTTATAAGTATACATGGGTGAGACAGGAGGGTGGAAGGGTTGTTGATAGAGCTTTGATGAACTGGTATGTATGTATATGAACTTGAATGTCCTCACGTACTTGCTGCTTCTATCTGTCGGTCTATCTATCTGTCTATCTATCTATCCATCATGCTATCTATTATGATTTGTAATTATAATATGGAGTCCTGACATATACACGCTACGTCTCCAATCCTGGCTGAAAGAATTAGAGGGTGTCAGTGTGGGTAGCACACACGTCTACATGTGTATTCTATTCACACGTACACACACACATGCTACTCTGCATATTTATTCTGTTCACACACATGGTACTCTGTATGTGTATTCTGTTAACACATACAAGCACATACGCACACACACACACTACCCTATGTCTGTCCTTGCCTGAGTGTATGTAAGTGTAGTCTATTCATAAACCCACACACATAAACAACTACTCTGTGTGTCCTGGCCTTTGTGTGTGTGCATGTGGATATCAGTCAAGTACACACACACACACACACACACACACACACACACACACACACACACATGTATACATAAAATATTCACATTCACTCACACGTGCACCAGGCAAGCATATATAAAAAAAATGTTAGTGTACACCATGCATGAGATAACATGTACGTGCAGAGATATTCGCAAAGTGGAATGACAATTTTTTATGCCTTATTCTGAGAGAAATCCACATTTATAATATTAGTTTTATGTAGCCATATAATGTGCAGTTATAGTAATCATTCCATTTTCCTTGCAGGGACAGTGTGTACCGTCCTCCTCTGTTTTCACCCATCGCAGGATCTTTGGTGAGTACAATGAATATTGAGAAAACTACTCCATTATATAGCACAGTACCTAGTAAGTAAGTAATTGATTTATAATAAGTTAATTCTGATAAATGAGTATGCCATTAGGTCGTACATACATACTTAGATATTTGGGTTTATATATCAACATAGGAACTAGATGAGAGTCGTGTTGTCCTGCTAAAGTACCGTATAAGATATCGTTACAGTACATCTTAATTCTGATCAGTGTGACAGATATGCCATTAATTCAGACATTATGTTAAGCATTTGGAAGCTTCCGGTGTTGCTGTTTGCTGATGATACAGTATTGTTGAGTGAAGATGAATGAGAGTTGCAAGGTTTGGTGAATGAATTTGGGACAATGTGTAGGAGGAGGAATCTGAAAGTTAATGTAAACAAACGAAAGTTATGGTATTCGAGAGGAATGAAGTCACAGAGTGTGCAGTGAGGTTAGTTGGTGAGGATATGGAGAATGTGAGTGCATTCAAGTACTTGGGTAGTGTGATGAGTAAGGATGGAACTTTGGGGGATGAAGTGCGTGAAAGGGTACAGCAGGGAAGGAAGGTTGTTTGTACACTGAAAGCAATGATGAGAAATAGGGAGGTGAGTATGGAAGTTAAGAAGTCACTGCATGATAGTATTGTGATCCCTACCTTGACGTATCGAAGCGAGGCGTGGACCTTGCAAGAGGGGAACAAGTCAAGAGTGAGAGCAGTGGAAATGAGTTACTTGAGAGGAGCATGTGGAGTGACGTGGAGGGACAGGTTGACGAATGAAGAAGTGAAGGAACGTTGTGAGGTGGATGTGGATGTGGTTGAAAAGATTAGGAGAAATACACTGAGGTGGTTTGGACATGTGAAGAGAATGGAGAATGAAAGACTAACTAAGAGGGTGTATGTAGGTGAGGTGGAGGGAGGGAGAGGGAGGGGTAGACCGAGGATGAGGTGGAGGGATGGAGTTGAGAGGTATATGAGGGAGGGGGGGGGTGAGTTGGGAGGAGGGTAGTCAAATGGTGGGTGACAGAGCGACTTGGAGGCGTTTTCTCTGCGGCCACCATTTGCGGGATTAGGGCGTCGGGCTATAGATAGATAGATAGATGTTAAGCATTTGGGTTTACATACCAACATAGGAACTAGACGAGGCCCATGTTCACGATATAACCATCTCAGTGTAAGATGTCGTTACAGTAAGTCTTGATTTCACGGTGTCGATAACTATTCATATGGAAGAATACGAGTCTGGTCGGGCTTAATTCGTTCTATTATGGCACTTCCCACAATTTCACTGTGTGGGTAGAGTATCTTTTATAAGTTACAGTAGGTTTCTTTTGTGTGGATAATAATGACGTAAAAAAAAAAAAAGAGGAATGGGGAGACTATCTTAGAACACACACACACACACACACACACACACACACACACACACACACACACACACACACACACACACACACACACACACACACAAAACCACGTCCACCTCGTGTGATGCTGGACTTTGGAAGGACCGACCAACAAAAGACCGCAATGCATAAACCACTGACGATGCAGTAAATTTAGGCGTTTCGACAGGGACCGAGACTTTTACGAGAGAGTGAAATAAGGAGAGAAAGACTAAAGCCAAGACGTAGGTCACAGAATCAGATGGGAGGAGGGGGTTGTGTTTATAAGGTTTTCTGGGTCTTATGTGTGTATGTATGTGTGTGTGTGTGTGTGTGTGTGTGTGTGTATTTTTAACTTCACTTCTCGTCCTCGTCGTCGTCCTCGTCTCTCTCCTCCTCCTCCTCCTCCTCCTCATCATCATCATCATTATCATCATCCGTCTCCTCATCCTCATCCTCTTTGTACCCATAGGCTCATCTGAACATGATCCCTATGGACTACAGGCTTGCCTAGCGCTTCTCCAGCAGTCCACCATTTCCTCTCGTGGGATAGGGAAGAAGGTGAGGAACGTTTCTATTACCGTGAGAGTAAAAACAAAGAAGATGGATGACAAGGCTGGCTGGACGAGAATGAGAAAGAACCAGGCGCTAGGAACGGAAGTTTTACGGGAAACAATTCCTAGACGAGAAAAAAATAATGAAAATACGAATAAAGAAAAGGCAAAGGAAATGTAACTTGACTGGAGCATGGGAATCGGAAACGAGATTATGAACTGAGGCTACAAGGAAACATGAGGAGACGAGGAAAGAAATATGCAGGGAAAAGTGAAAGGAAAACTGAGGTTGACCAGACGAGGCCAATGTTACGGTGGCCGGTGCTAGTGAAATCCCTCCTAACAATATCTAATCTGTACTAATATCACTAATCCTACCCATATCTGTCCTATTTCAACTTCACCTAACCCAAACCAACCTAATCACATCTAAACCGATTTAATTTAGCCCAGTCTCACCTAACCTATCAATATTTGCTCGAATTGAACTCCGCCTGTCCTCGAATGACCTAATCCAACTTAAATCAACCCAACCTAATCTAACTTAACCTCACCTAAAGCAGTCTAATTGTATTTAACCTCACTATCTCACGTAACCTCCCCATACCTAGCCTAACCTATTTTGAAGCAGCCTAACCGCATCTAACCCTACCTAATCCTACCCAGTCTCACTTAACCATACCATACCCGACCTAACCCAACCCAGTCAAGCCTAAAATGACCTAATCCAACCGAACCTAACCCAGCCTAACCCAACCAAAAAAAAACCAACCCAAAACCTATCAAAACCGACGTATTCTAAAGCAATCTAACCTAATTCGTCTATATCTAGTCGAACTGAAGCCAACCCAACCAAAAATTACCTAATCAGAGCAAACCCTGCCCAAAGTGACCTAACCTAACTTTCGATCGGCTATATATTCGCTAACAAATTTTGCTGCCTGAAGCCTGAAAGTCAACGGATGTCACATTCCATGTTTCGCCTGTTCTGTGTACATAAGTTTGTGTGTGTGTTTATTTAGGAGTGTCTGAGATGTGTACTACAGGGAAAAATTTACACTTTCTCTCTCTCTCTCTCTCTCTCTCTCTCTCTCTCTAAGTGTTAAGTGGGAGCAGCAGAATACCAGGCAGAACTCTTATGTCTCTTAAGTGTACCTCGTTTCATTCACTGTCCTAGAATTCGAGGAGTGAGGGTGTGCGGTGTGGCTAACGTGGTACACAACCCTTTCACTACGAGTACTGTAATCTTATTCATGCAATCTCCAGACGATCTTATCCAGCTTAAAGGGGATTTGTCGAACTGGAGGGGTTATATCTAGCCTTCATTAACCCCTTCGCCACTAAGGGTCTTTTCCAAGTTTAAAATCGTCTTGAGAGAGAGAGACAGACAGACAGAGACAGAGACAGACAGAGAGACAGAAATAGACAAACAGAATTAAAATAAAACTGTGTCATCGGACTGAAGGAGTTAACCAGTTTCTATGACCAACGCCAGACGACTTTATTCAGAAGAGGGACAATTTTTTTTTTTATTTTTTTTAAGCATGGAAGAAGGAACTGCGGCTAAACGGTGGAAAACTATCTCTTATAAACTTTTTTTTTCCTTTTCCGTGATAACAAATTTAACCCTTTCAATTCGGCGGGGTATTTTTTTATACATTCGTGCTGGAGAGCAGATTTGACTAGTAACCAAGGGGACTCATTTCTATCTCTTAACTGAGGCCCACTGAATTTCACGCAACCACGACTTAGCATTCTCTTTGTGGGAGTGGTCTGGTTCTGTCAGATGAAAACAAACAGACTATAATAACGAGAATGAACTTAAAAAAAAAGAATGGACATCACCGGGATTCAAGGCATTAACCCGGGAAGATTTCACTCAGTAGCGGGAAATTCGCACGTGTAGTAACAACGTGACTGAATCTGGCACCTCCCCGGACTCCCAGATACGATAGGATCACGTCTTTTCCGTTTTATTCTCGCTGGGCAGAAGAGAGTAAGGTGGAGGGGTGCTGTCAGGTGAACCCGTCTGACCTACGCTGAATACGTGGTTAGAAAGTCTCCATTAACCCCTTCTATATGCAAGCGTTTTTCAGTGTCGGTATATCGACCAGAATGTCTCTATTAATCCCATCTATATGCAAACGTTATTCGGTATCTGTAAATTTGCTAGAAGGCCCCCATTAATCCTTTCTATATACAAACGTTTCTCGGCATCGGTATCTTATCACCCCCACGTTTTCATTCAGCTTAGACCAGGCCTCTTCTAATTTGTCTTCGAGTATTATAGTAAGATACCTGAATCTAGGAAAGGGTGGCTACAAATCTATCGTTTCCAGGTCATTCTATCCTTTGCCATCCCGCTTCCTTCTCTCCAGTTTACACCCTCCTCACTCATCTACCTCTCCACCCGACCCCTCCATCTCATCCTCGGTTTCTCCCACACCCCCTCCACCTTCACCCCACTCACATACTCTCCTAGTCAGTCTCGCATTCTCCATTCTCTTTAAAAACACCAGCACATCCACAGCGCCACCACAACGTTCCATATCTTCTTTTTTGTGCCACTCTGTCTGCAGTAGTGAAGGAAATAATGCTCAGACTGATGGGATGAAGGCCTGTATTCTCGTCGGTTAAGGTGGCTCCCTGACACCTTATCCATAGCGAATTATTTTCCACAGTGTGCCTTACTACTCTCCTGTATATTGCGCATATCTTTTAAACACCATCATGGAAGGCAAAAATAGCATGCAAGGAATTATTAATGAGATGCAAGCAAAAATAAACCGGTAAGGAAAAGGTGTTAGGGAGCTTACTTACCTGACGAGGATACGCGACTAAAAAGATTATTCCGAATCCCAACTGATGCCAAACTCGAGGATGGACAGATGAACCCCCTGACCGCGATATGTTCCCTCCGCTAAGTATAAGGGTATGATGTTTGCCTCAGTGGAATACCTAGGTGAGTCCATGGCAGCGAGAAAAAGACACACACACACACTTAGGTCTGCTTGATCAACTCTCTGACCCTGGGGATGCCTTCTTCATTCCTTAATATTTTCTTCCAGTTTTATTCAACACAGGACAGACTTATAGAACAGGAAGAGATGACCCCTCCAGTACGACAGACCTTTCCTATGCTGAATAAAATCGTCTGGTAACAACAAGAATAAACAGGACGTCACCTGGATGCTGCAGCCAGGATTCAGTATTAAAATTGAAAGCGCAAATGTAAAGACAAGCTCCCGATTGGTTACGACAATTTTTGAAATACCTGATGAGGATAGGACACGTCTCACCTTTCCGTACCTGCAGTGAGGGATGTGGGCTAATCACCTTTAATTACAGGTGTCCCTTTAATTACCGTCAAATCATAGGACAGTACTTGACTTCCCCTTCGCGTTACCAATTACAATACGATGATCATGATCCTCTTTAACCAGAATTTACGTTTTTTACGCTGCTTTATTTTCTAACATAAAGCCTCTCCTACTGAAGGGATTATTCCAGCTGAAAAAAAGAGAGAAACAAACAACAACTTTCCTAATAACATCCAGTAAGAGGCCGAGGTGCAATACACGCAATAAATCGCTGAGAAAAGGGAGCTCCGAAGTCTACACTGCAACCTGTAATATGGAATAAAAGGCGACACCACACTTACAAGCACACCAGGGAAATATACCGTAACAAGGGCTATTTATATATTAGGATTTAGGTTACCAGTCTGTGGTGTATGCCATTGGGGGAGTTGGAAAGGGGGCCTCCCTTCCAAGCGGGCCCCGGGCCTCCCACATGGTTAATCCAGCCGTGCAAGGAGGCTTTTGAGACTTGTGAACGAGGGGAAGGAGGCTTCGAGGTCAGACTTCTGCAGGAGAGTAAGGAACCGAACCACTAACACAGCCGCGACACTCTGTCCCTGGAGGGAGTGACAGGGGCGTCCGTCCTCTCTTAGCTCACTCGCGGTCCACACTGACTCCATTCACCACTGCGCTCCCTCGGCCCTCTCTCTAGACTTGGAGAATTGACGGCTAGGATGCTGGGTCGACATACATTTATAATCATTCTTTTGCCTTATCAACGTTCTCTGTCTCAACCAGAGTTTAGGACTGCTTACTTAATCCTTTGTCTTCACTTATATAACCACCAAACGTTTCACAATAAGGTAAGTTAATATTAAAAAGGAAAAACATAAAACTAACACATAAAGGTGGGTTTAGCTGAGCTTGACAATAAATTGGTTTTGGGATAAAGAATTACACTGAGAAAGAGTGTCTGAGAAAGAGGTGGATCTGATTAGTATGGTAATAATGAGACAGCTTTGGGGTAGTCTATGGATAATTAAGATAGAATATAAATAATAACTAAGAGAATAAATAGGAACTTCGATAATTATATGGTAAATGGAGGGTTTGTCTTAATGTGGAAATAAATAAACAGGTTTGTGGGTTGGAGAAACAGAGGGCAGGACACACCAAACAAAACCTTGCTAGTTTTATCACGGGGTTCATCTCATCACTAAATAGCCTTAAACATGTCTCCCTAGCCTGTGTGTGTGTGTGTGTGTGTGTGTGTGTGTGTGTGTGTGTGTGTGTGTGTGTGTGTGTAGGCAGGCAGGTAGGTAGACGAACAGGCAGGCACGAAGGCAGTTACGCAGGAACGCATGTAATTGGGTAGGTAATTAGGTAGGTAGGCAGACAGGCAGGCACGCAGGCAGGTAAGCAGATAGGCAAGTTAGTCCATCCTAAACCTAAACTGAATCGTTTAAATGTAATCTCTTCGAAAGCACTAAGAATTATGACCAAGGCGCCTGATACACTGTTGGTAACGAGTACTGTGCCGTCTCAAGTCAGTCACGAGGCTATAAAAATATCACCCAATTCTCCTCTCAGCAACATACAGGGGAAGAGGCTTGATAACTGGGCACTGGTCGAGGGAGGTAGTGATTTGAGGTGCCAGTCTTCAGTGTTGGTTAGTGATGTTACGAGAGCTAGTTTGGTGATGAAGCAGAACTGCCTCAAGAACACGAACACGATAACGAACACACACACACACACACACACACACACACACACACACACACACACACACACACACACACACACACACACACACACACACACACACACACAGTATAACTTCCGATGTGTCCTTTCCATATGCCTACAGACTTATGCCTCACCCTTTATAATGAGGAGGACCGTAAGTCGAAGAGGCTGTGTATTTCAAGTGTACAATTTTCCTGCTTGGAATGATTATAACCACTGATGCTACCGGCTCTAAGTACAGGCTTGCGAGGATCCTAAGTGATTTGCCTGATAAGGGAAATTACAATGAGGAAAAGAATTAATGAAGGTAGGAGTGAGGAGGATATAAATGGGGGAAAGAATAAATGAAAGTAGGGAAAAGGAAAATATAAAAATAAAAATATGAACTGAGATGACATGAGAGAAAAGTGATACCATGCCTTTTGCTGATAGGAAATTCCAGCACCTTATTACATGGACTGAGGTAACGAAAGGGAACTGGTCAAAGTTTTCCATTTTCTACTTACAAAATGCTGCGGTAAAGGACGCACGCACGCACACACTCACTCACCCACTCTCTCTCAAAAGAAAAACAAAAGATGCACAATTAACTTATATGTCATGCCAGAACACAAAATGTATTGTATCACCGAAAACTCAAGAACGGTAGATTTTACAGCCAATAAACTGGAAGGGAAGTCTCAAAGAAATCGTTTTATTGCCCAGACGAAACACCTACAGCTTTTGATTGTGCCTTGAGGACCCGAGACCAATTTAAGAGACCGAGGTGGACCAGAATACTAAGAAAGTGTATCGTCTTTAATATGAGAGACTTTGGAGACGAGAGAAGTAGGAGAGGGCTTGAGATGAGAGGATTCCTATTTCAATACGAGAGGCCTTTGGATAGGAGTGAAGCAAGACAAGGAAACTTCAGGTCAGAAAATTATCTGTTGCAATACGAGAAACTGTGGAGGGGAGTGAAGTTAGAGAGGAAGGGTTGAGGTGAGAAAAGGGGGTGTGAGTTGCAGAGAAGGTCCCCATATGGAGGAGGAAAGGGTGACATGGAGGTGATTCATTTGTGATCACCCCTGACGGGATTAAGGCATCTGGCGATAGACAAGTAGACAGTTAGATTGATTGACTGACTGACTGAATGATTGATAAGTGAAGTTTGTATTTAAGACGTAAATTTGGACCAGCTTAAAGTGAGTGTACAGTAGAAATGGATGGTCGAAGTAGGTATACAGGACAAAAATCTACCAAGTGAAGGTGAAGGTAATACAGAAATGGGTGGCAGATGTATGTATGAAGGACGAGAAAATGGACCAGGAGATATATGTATGAAGGACGAAAATAATGGGCCAGGTTATTGTGAAAGACCTATAATTATCACAGTATAAAAAACAAGGAATCAATAAGCTTCAAGTACTGAGATACAAGTCCTTCAAGTCTAGAGAGAAGCCATAAACCACACACAGAGGCCAATTAAGGATACTCGCCAATGAACGAGGAAGATGATGACCATAACCCTTTTCGTAATAACTTTCCTTGTATATCTTGCACGTAGGTAGGTTTGTACAACTTTAAGATGTGGAAACTGATTAGCTTGCGTGTAGATGTGTGTAGGGGGGGTGTGCGTTGTTGTTGTTGAGATTCGTCCATTTTATTATGAAAATGGACCCGGGCTCAGGGTGGAGAGCCAGCCAGAGTTATCAGAGATGTCAGTGGAGCAGCCTCTACGAGGAACTGCTGGGGCTGGTTAGTTTGGAAAATAAGGATACGTCTGTCTGTTTTAGACGGCCTAGGAGAATGTCGGGATTAAAGGCCGACTTTACGATGTTGGAAATTTCTGCCTTGCTGAGGGTGTCGTTATAGCTGAGGTCAGATTCAGAAGCGTGTGGAGTAGTGCCTTCAGGATCTATCTCGGCAGGTGGCGGTGGTTTAGGCTGTTTCTTCCTCTTCCTCTTCTTGTTCGATGTCGGTGGTGGGGAGGGAGAGGTACATGCCTCCTCCGTGGCCTGGAGGTTCACGACAGCATCAGGTGGTAAGGGGGAGGTATGGTCGCTTTCTTCCTGTATGATGGAAAAGACAGGAGAGGCGACTCTTCCCTCAGCTGCTGACGGCGGGCGGTGATCGTCGGCGGTGTCGATGTCCATGGGCGGGGCAGAGGTAGAGCAGGAGGCGGCAGTCGCTCTGTTAAGAGGAGCGTCAAGCTGCAGCCTTTTCCGCGGTGTTGTGCGGGGTCTAGGAGGCTGCAGCGAGGTGGTGTGACGCTCCTGACGAGGGGCTGGCAGAGCATCACGAGCGAAGCTCTGAGGGATGCCAAGGCATGGCAGCCAGTTCTTCTCGAAGATTTCGGGGATTAGAACGAGCATAGCTGCCTTGTCATCGCCACAGAAAGCCTTCGCCGTCACGATGCACATGGCGACAATGGTATTCACATCCTCAGGACATCGGGGATCCCCAGGCTGGCGCCCCTGGGCCGTGGGGCGCCGCCGTGCATTGGCAAAGCCTTGCACGGCTGCACCTCCCGGTCCAGTGACGTCTCTAGCCTCGGGACCCTTCGGTGTCTGGTGAATGTGGAACTCCACTGTCTCGCCCTGGCGTAACGAGAGCGAGGGGCGCCGAGAAGAGGTAGCAGCGATCGCTGAGCGATGCACAAATACATCGACGCCAGTGTCCTGGCGCCGGATGAACCCGTACTTCGCCCTGATGCTGTACCACTTCACGGTGCCGGTGATGGTGATGGTCTGCACTCCTCCTTCAGGCTCAGTACTGCTATGATTAGCCCCCCTCAACGGGTCGTAGGCTGGAGCAGTAGTAGACGAGGCCATGATGAGGAGAGATGTTGCTGCCACCGCTGCTGGACGAGGAATTCGGGGGGTGCGCGCGCAAGGAAAGGGGGGGAGGTCATGTAATCTACTGGTGTTTGCACTTTGCTCATAAAAACACACTACAGAACTAATATGTGATGTTACAGCAGACCAACGTACATATCACTACTATTTAACCATCAATATATTTTCAGCTGGAGACCCACGGTCGCTCAGTGAAAGCGTTTTTGTCTCGTGATCTGTTTTTAGGGTAACTCAAACCAAGGCGGCCATTTAAAGAGAATCCTGATATTAAGTATTGTCATGTGGAGTCAAAATTCTCTGCCAGCCTTGCGTCCTACTTTCCGTATTTCTCACTCTTATCAAATGAGAGTATCGTTCCTTCTGATACCTTTCTCTTGTGTGTTTCATATTGCTATCACAAGAAACTAGTTCATGTGGCACCCTTCCATTGCCTCAACTGGCAGATAGGTGTTGGAGGCTTTTTGCTCACGGACATACTTGCATATGTGATCACCCTGTCTGTTCATAATGCAGACTGACGGGATGAATCATTATAACACATTTACGTATCACTCTCACTACAGACACCCATCACCATTTGTGCTTCCGTGTTGCATGCCTAACCTTGTAAGACTTAAGGCTTCCCAATGTGAGAGACATTAACCTGGTCCATATACTGTAACTGAGCAAAAACAACATTCATTTAGACTTGCGTAATACTAGAGCTGTCCCGAACTGCAGAGGGATAATATTGGATCTGGCGTCATTCTCACTACAGAAATCCATCACCATTTGTGCTTCACCAGTATGTTGCGTGCGGAGGCTTGTATGACTAGAGGCTTTACAATGTGTGAGGCATTTAGCCGGCCCATAAAACCCAGCAAAAACAATATTCGATTACCTTCCGTCAAAGGACTCGTAACACTGAGGCGGGAATCGGTCATATACTGATGCAAATCGTCCCGAGTGTGAAGTATGGGATAAAAATTGGATGGGGAAATACTCGTTTCATTTAGCTGGATTCTGGGTAAGCTTTCATAAGGAAGATAAACAGTAAAATTATGGTGTATTCGCTGCTGTATATAGAGAAAGACCAAAAGCAGAGTACAGAATCCCACTTGCAACATTCTGCCCCAAGACTTCTTCAGGAACAACACCAGTAGACAGTGCTTCACTATTTAAATTGACCTAAGCCTGAATGGTGACCAGAACACAAGTACACAATCCTGCACTACCAGTCAGGCTTGGGTCTGTTTAAGGAGTGGAGTGTTGTCCAGTAATGATGTTCCTGAAGAAGCTTTGTGGGCGAAATGTTGACATAAACTGGTTCCTGTACTCTGCTTTTGGCCGTCCTTCGAGTATTAATATTGTTGCTGTCTTTGCTGCTTCCTGGACTTTGATGAATAGTCGTGGAGAAGGAAGACGTGTTTCTGAGCTCTCCTCTAGCTGCAGGGTTGCCTCACCGGCGTTAGCTTTTTCTTTTTTTCGCCACTAGGGCGTTTTTCAATAAAGTTAGGTTAGCTAGACCTCATTTTCCTCCCTGGCCTTAGTAGATATAGTAGGTGTCTATATCTAATTTCTGAGATTGCCTTTGCTTACTCACCTCTGGAGTGTACCCCCCACTGATCGCTCTGGGGTGTGAGTCACACACAGGCGCGTCCTCCCGAGAGTGGTTTGAGAGGGTAATTTCAGCCTAGGTGGGTCTTCCCCAGGTACTTTTCCCCTTGGTCGTTTTTCTCTCTCTTCCCACTTCCCCTTCACGGGGGAAGTGGTAGCTATGACGGACGCCCCTACTGCCTTCCCCCCCTTCAGGGGGGGAGGTAGTCCTGACGACATCCCTACCGTGACTGACCGGCCCCAGACTGACGGACGCCAGACTCGTTCCCCGCTTGACATACCTGTAAATAACGCGACCTTCGTAACACTTCATGCACTAGGTTCCACTCCCCTGTCCAGACTCAATCCCTTCATTGTCAAGAAGGTGACTGACCACTGTGCGGGAGAGGTGGAACAAGTAAAAAAACTTGGAAATGGGGACCTCCTAGTAAAGACATTCAACTCAGCTCAGGTTAAAGACTTGCTAAAGCTGCGCAAGTTTCACTGCCATGATATCGAAGCCAAGATCCCAACATCCATGAATTCCTGCAAGGGTGTTATCACTTGCAGGGATCTCATGGTGATGAGTGAGGAAGAGATCATACAGGAACTTGCTCAGAAGGATGTAATTGATGCCAGATTCATCACTCGTTATCAGGAAGGCGTAAGGATGAAGACAGCCACTGTTGTCCTCACTTTGGCAAAGTTTTTCTACCTACAAATGTCAAAGTAGGATATGAAATTGTAAATGTAAGACCGTACATCCCGAATCCCCTTCGTTGTTCAAAATGTCAGCTCTATGGACATCATGAAAAGACCTGTCGGGCTTCCAACATTGTGTGTGGCAAGTGTGCGGCTGTAAGTCACTCTGCTGACAACTGTACATCCGAGACTGAGTGCTGCTTTCACTGTAAGGATGCTCACTCCACTTCCTCGAGGGTTTGTCCCAAATGGAAGGAGGAGAAAGAGGTCTGCACTGAGAAAGCGACTGAGGGCATTTCCTTTTACGATGCAAGGAAGAAGGTGAAGGAGTTGCATGCAACTCCCAAGCCTAATATCTCCTATGCATCGGCGGTTGTGTCCCGTCCCGTGATGTGCACCGTTGAGACACAGACTGACCTAACATTCGCTCCTCATGCCCCACGCCCTACCTCTCAGTGTAAAAGACAGTAAACATCCTTACTTGAGAGGAGGCGGAAAGCTTCAGAAACATTCCAGTGACATATTAATCTTCATATTAAGCAAAGCACTGAGATATCTATTAACGCTTGCCATAAAAGCCTGAACCTGAGTCTGTTATCTCGCAGCCATATATGAAAAGACATAAAACAAGGCATATCCAACGACTTTCAGTACAGCAACGTCTCTTCAACCTTATTCTTACTTCAGACGACTTTATTCAACCTGGGCAACGTATCTGCTAATGAAACTTGGGCAGGATATCTGGTACACAAGGCTGTATCTACTGCCATCGTTCTAGTTCTAGTATTTTCCACAAAGCTCTTATACAATCGTTCAGAGAAAGCTAAATAAACTAAAAACATATGCTATACTGAGGAAGAGGCAATCGTAACTATAAAGGACGCTATTCTTAAGCAGTCCACCCTCAGTCACATGAGAACCCAAACGTAAAAACAAAGTTTTAGTTACACAAGGCACACACAAAATATATAAAATAGACGAAACACGAAGCGAGCACACACACACACACACACACACACACACACACACACACACACACACACACACACACACACACACACACACACACACACACACACACACACAATCACGTTCACCTCCTATGATGTTTGACATTGGAAGGACCGACCAACAAAAGACCGAGCCCAGTCTCAACTAACCTATCCATATTTGCTCAAACTGAACCCTGCCTAACCTCGAATGACCTAATCCAACTTAAATCAACCCAACCTAATCTAGCTTAACCTCACCTAACCCAGTCTAATTGTATTTAACCTCACAATCTCACATAACCTTCCCATACCTAACCTAACCAATTCTGACGCAGCCTAACCGCATCTAACCCTACCTAATCCTACCCAGTCTCACTTAACCATACCATACCCGACCTAACCCAACCCAGTCAAGCCTCAAATGACCTAATCCAATCGAACCTAACCCAGCCTAACCCAACCCAATAGAACCCAACCCAAAATATATCAAAACCGACGTATTCTAAAGCAATCTAACCTAATCCGTCTATATCTAGTCGAACTGAAGCCAACCCGACCAAAAATTACCTAATCAGACCAAACCCTGCCCAAAGTGACCTAACCTAACTTTCGGTCGCCCATGAAATCGCTTTATAAGAAATTATGCTCTCTGAAAGTCTACGGGTGTCACATTCCAAGTTTCGCCTGTTCTGTGTACACGTAAAAGTGTGTGTATGTGTATGTGTGTGTGTGTGTGTGTGTGTGTGTGTGTGCGTGTGTGTGTGTGTGTGTGTGTGTGTATGCGTTCAGGGATAACTAGATGTATTTAAAGATATGGCTATGTATATAGAAATAGAACTTTGTGTGTCGGGTTATGGATATGTATGTGTTGATGAATCGACGTTTGTGAAGATGTTATCGTGTATGAATGAGTGAATGTGGGGCTACGTGTGTTGAGGTGGAACAACTTTTGTTAATGTGAGGTTGGGGTTACGTAGGTGGAGGTACAGCTGCGTGTTAAGGTTACATATGTAAAGGAGTGGGTGTTTGTGTGGAGGGATGGCGTGTGTCCTTGGAGGCGAGGCTATGCAGAGCTGTGGCTCTGTGTCTGGAGGTGTGGTAGGATGCTGGTGTGGTTCTATGTTACGTTGTCTTTGTCTTTATGTCTGTGTTTTCGAACGTGTTCATGTGTGTGTGTGTGTGTGTGTGTGTGTGTGTGTGTGTCAGGCTGACCATGGCGGCTAACACACCAACAAGTAAACACATTAAGAGTTTAATTAATAATTCTGTTGATGATGTTAAAGTCGGCATTGAATCTTTAAAGCAATCAATTTCTAACTCTATATCTTCTAGAAGCCTAATTTATAATGTGTTGAACCCTACCTTAACAGTTCACGAGATTTATAAATGTCGTGGCAAAACTAGTGAGGTATACAGAATGGCATTTAGTCGGCTGCGGGTAGTCATAATCTGGCTATTGAGACGGGCCGTTGCAATCGGCGTGGACGGGGACGTCTCCCGGTAGCAGAGCGGTTCTGTCCATGTGGTGCTGTGCAAACAGAGTTGCATGTACTGGAGGTGTGTCCACTGACTCAGCACATACGTACAGACGTCGGAATAAGTTGGTTTCCTTTTCCGTGTTTGTAACACTGCTCGATTGAGAGGTATCCCCTCCCCCTCCCTTCCTCATGGTCCCACACTCCCACCCAACCCCCCCACTTTTCTCTCCGCCCCATGACTCCACCCGGTACCCTCCATACTCTTGCTCACAGCCAGCTATAGCACCTCTCTAATTACGTGTAGTCCGAACAACTAATAAAGGAATAAACCAAGTTAGGAGAAGATTCACTACACACACACACACACACACACACACACACACACACACACACACACACACACACACACACACACACACACACACAGAAATAAATCTGCTGTGATTAAATATTGCGGTAGTAGACACCTCTTTTACACACACACACACACACACACACACACACACACACACACACACAGAGAGAGAGAGAGAGAGAGAGAGAGAGAGAATTAGTCTTGTGATTAAATGTTACGGTAGTAGACACCTCTTTGACATACATACATACACACACACACACACACACACACACACACACACACACACACACACACACACACACAGAATAAATCTGCTGTGATTAAATGTTGCGATAGTAGAAACCTCTTTTACACACACACACACACACACACACACAGATAGATAGAGAAAGAGAGAGAGAGAGAGAGAGAGAGAGAGAGAGAGAGAGAGAGAGAGAGAGAGAGAGAGAGAGAGGAGTTACAAGGAAAAGTTAGGATCTAAATAACTATGCAGCTCATACCGTGGAGATACTTCTTGTTTGCCTGGGAATGCATATCCAATTCACATTTATTCTAGTGTAAGATCCTGCCGATGAATCCCTTAAACTTCTCTACTGTAATGTTAACAATGTCCATGTTGAGTCAGTTCCACATGTGGAGCTGATCTTGCACGTGAAAAAGTTTTCACGTAATTCCGCCGATAATTTTTTTCATTTACAGCTCCCAACCATGGTTGTGTGCCGAGTCCGTGTTAAGAGTAAGCAACTTTCTATGTAATGATTGTGAAACCCAGGGGCGTACCTAGAGATTTAGGGGCCCGGGGGGTTAGGTTCATTGTGGGGCCCCCCTCCCGCAAAGAACCTAGCCCCCCTAATTCTCAAAACTTATCTAATATCTCAGCCGGGATTTTTGGGATGATAAACATATATATTTTTAAATATTAATAAAAAAAACTTATAAATTTTTAAGGTTTTTTGGGGCCCCCCTCAATTGGGGGCCCGGGGGGCAGTTTCAAACAGCCCCCCTCGCCCCCCCCCCTCAGGTACGCCACTGGTGAAACCCATTCAGATTTTAAACACTGTAATGAGCTGACCCCGTTGTCTACGAGTTTCTACTAAAAAAGTCCCACAGCCCTCAGGCGAAACTGATACCTTAGTCTCCTGAACTCTTTTTAAGTCCTTGTATGTCGACCAAAATTCCACAGTAACTGAGGAAGTGGCCGTATTATGGAGATATAGACTGTGAGAATAATCTCTTTATTCCTAGAGAGAGAGAGAGAGAGACTTGGAATGACAAGAACAATCAGGAGAAATAATTATAAAAAAAAAGTGGGTGAGAGGAGAAACAAGCTGAGAAGAGGAAAACACGCAGGTGAAAAAATGGAACAATGTTATAGAAGTGACGCAGGGGCGGAAGCGCACACACACACACACACACACACACACACACACACACACACACACACACTTTCTGAACATTTGTCGACCTGTCTGTGTACTGCCCCTCCCCCTCCCTCCCTCTCTCTCTCTCTCTGGATCCTTTGTCTCATCCCCAGTTTCCTTTTCCCTCCTTCCCCTCTTTATAGCAATCTGCTCAGTCCCTACCTTCCTCCCTCTCTTTCCTTTCCTTCGTCTCTCTTCCCCTCTGTCACTCCCTCCTTACCTCACTCTTCTTTCTTCCTCCCTGTGTCATAACTTTGTCTTACTTTTTACATCCGTTACATGTGTTATCTTTTTTTTTTTTTCATTACTCTCTCCTTATTTCTTTACTTGTACTAAATCCATTTCCTTCACTGCTTTCTTTCCCCAGTAATAACTGCGTGCTCATTTTTCTCTTTTCTTTCTCCGTCTCTCCCTGTCACCCGAAATCTCTTCTTCCACTCCGCTCTTGCCACTGTCTTTCCCTCCCTTCCTTCCTCCCTGGCCCTTCCCTTGTCTTCCCTTCTTAACATCCCCTTCCTTTTTCTTGCCGTAAAAATTAACCTATTTTCTTCCCACCCTTAATCTCTACTTTCCGCAAATTTTTCTAATTTCTCTGTTTCTCTCCCTCCCTTTTTACATGAATGTCATTCGTTTTACTCAGCCTCAATGCTTTCGTCTTATCCTGCTTAGTTCTTTCCCTGCGTCCTTGCCAGAATAACACTTTTTTCCTACTCTCTGTTACACTGCCTTCTTTTCTAATTTTCCTCATTATCGTTCTCAGTATTCCGTCCCGTAGCTTTCTTTCCCACTTTCTTTTTTATTATCCCTGTTTCTGTGGTTGCTCCATGCCCATTTCCTCTCAGCTGTCTCCCCTTTTGTCTCTACTTCCCTGTCTCCCGGCTTTTCGATTCACATCTCCCTTTTCTCTTTCCCTTTCACACTGCTTGTATCTCATTTCACCTCTCACTGTCACTTCTCACTCTCTGTCTCTTTTCTTAACTCTCGTTGTTCTTTCCTTGCCTCTCCCCTTTTTATTTTCTTCGTAACTGCCCTTTCAAATTCCAAATTGTTCCATTCGCTCCCCCTCTGCGCCTGTCGCTCCCTGTCTTTTAACTCTCTCTCTCTCTCTCTCTCTCTCTCTCTCTCTCTCTCTCTGTATGTGTGTGTGTGTGTGTGTGTGTGTGTGTGTAGTAAATCTTCTAACTTGGTTTATATGTACTGTACTATCCTTTTATTTGTTGTTCGGACTACACGTAATTAGAGAGGTGCATGAAGTACAGAAACCTCAAGCTGGCTGCTAGCGAGAGTACGGGGTCGGAGAGAAAAGTGGGGGGGTTTGGTGGGAGTGTGGGACTATGAGGAAGGGAGGGGGAGGGGATAATTCTCCATCGAGCAGTGTTACAAACACCTTAGTCCACGGAAAAGGAAACGAACTTATTCCGACGTCTGTACAAGATATAACTTTACTTCCTGGAGTTAAATCATTGGTGACGATGCTGTTTCCTATTGAGGAGATAGTGTATAAGGTCCTTTCCTGTTTTGGCTAGTGTGTACTACAATGTTTACCATAACCTATGTTATTTAAAGTGTATTTAATTCATTTTGTATGCTCTTATTCTAACCATGATATATCACTGGGAAATTTTTCTCGTAAAAAACGTGATTGGTGACATTTGTAGTTACATTTCTAATCAGAAGTGTAATGATTTCCATCTTTCATTAAGGCTATATAGATGCACTGATCAACCCTTTAATACTTCGCTTGTTTTGTGGACCATAATTGTTTGCTAATATCTGATGTACTGCTTATCATGTTAAGGTTTATTGTTGCTTGAAATCCTGTATGTGTAACTGGATATTGTGGTCAATAAATACTTACTTACTTACTTACTGTGTGTGTGTGTGTGTGTGTGTGTGTGTGTGTGTGTGTGTGTGTGTGTGTGTGTGTGTGTACAAAACGATATTAACCAGCCTTATGCAAAAATATACCGTTAAGAAAATCTTTCACTAGTGGGAGGTGCCTGAGTGTTACCATGGCAACCTCTCACATCACCAAAGTTACATACACACATTACCCCATTAGCAAGTTCCACTAGAGAGCATTGTGTGTGTGTATGTGTGTGTGTGTGTGTGTGTGTGTGTGTGTGTGTGTGTGTGTGTGTGTGTGTGTGTGTAGGCGAATGTGTTGTGAGTGGAGGGGGGGTGGGGGTTGTATAGTTTGATGTTTTTGCTGTGTGTGTGTGTGTGTGTGTGTGTGTGTAAGCTCACTACTCATCAAAGGACCTTGGTAATACATAAGAAGACATGCTATTAAAGTTGCGGCACAAATATATTTTAATGTGCTATGATGTCAACTTCACTCAAAACAACGCCACGCTTCTTCTCCCCTTTCCTGTCTCCTTGCCATGCGCCTGTCTGTCTTCCGTCTGTGTGTTTTTCTTTCTGCCTGTCTCGCTATTGCAAACCACAAACAACTCTCAACTGTCGACAACTTCCTAGAATATCATAGTATCCTGCATTATACTACTTTTTTTCATGGTAACTTGACCCAGATTTTCGTCCTTTTGCCGCTTACTTCACATGGGCCATTGACAGAAAAGGGCAGCGCTACGGCTTCTCTTCAATGGCACTTTTTTGTGACTTACATATTCTAGTATTAATCTATTGCTACAACTCAGTATTCAAGTTGGAGAGATGAAAATTTTAGGCCAAGTTTGAGTAAAATGGGTACAGAATTAATAAAGTCAAACAGCATACCTTTGGTGGGTGCAGTGGGAACAAGGCAACAGATCACAGGCAGGAGGACAACGGCGAGAAAATCCAGCAAAATCTAACCACCAGCTTATGAAGTGACGCCAACAACACTCGCGCCACACAATCGGTTGAAACACCCGTCCACTTTATCACTAAACACCTGTGGTTCTGAAGTATGATAACAGAAAATAAAATAATCGCGTAGACGTTATGTAGCCTACTGATGCACTCTCTCCACGGAGTCTGCTTCTGACGTTCTGTTTATTGCTTGTTGATCACAATGCTTCGAAATTGATGAGCCTCTCACTCGGATATGACGACCGACTGAACCTTTATCCTTGTCTTGTACCCCTGACCTTTTACTGAATGCTATAAGAAAAACGAATTACTTCATCCTAACCTAATTCAGTGACCAATGGCAGAGATGATCTGCTCGCTTGACCTCCCCGCGCACCTTTTGTGACACCACAGATTAAGTCGGGGTGGGCTTCCTATTCAGAGAAAGCAGTAAAATGGATGGGTAACTGAGAAAAATTAGTCACTGTCCGCTGACTCCTGCTTGGATTCCAGCGACGTTCCCAAGTTAGTAAGGGCTTGTGCAGAATGGTAAATTCAAAATCTAAATAAAGAAATAAGATAATCTGCTGACTTTTTCCTATAATCTTGCTAACAGACAGGCAGACAGACGGGCAGGCAGGCAGTCAGACAGACTGATAGACAGATATATAAACCGGGCCAAACACATAGCTTCATCGCTCTTTATCGGTTGGTTGTAATAACACCTTCTAGCAGAAAAAATATATATATTTTTCTGATCCTTGATTACCATTTTTTTCAGCCTTACTCGTACCGGATCACATTAGTCAACAATGATGTGCGTATTGGGGGATTAATAAAGCTTTAATTATATTTTGTATGAGAGAAAAATGCAGTGAAAATATCGATGGTACCCCCCAACAGTCTAATACGACAGCCTTCTCCCATTCTCCTCTGTCTATGTATTTTCTTTTAACCATTCTTTTCCCCAAATGGAGAGTTGTGGCAGACTCCTGTATTCCATAAACTAGCATGTTATTCGCTCTACGTACAGATTATTATGCGAAAATTATGCACGTCATTGGCCTCGAGAATTTAGGTACAGAGATCTTGAACTGATGTAGGGGCTGGGAACCCTCTATCTTGACTGCTTTTGGGCTTGGAGTTTCCTGTTAGTTAATATTAAAAAAAGGTAATTACACAAGATACCAGTTATTTATTTGATGGCATGCTCTGATGAGGAGAGAAACTCAGACATAATTATATTTCACGTTTATTTGTATCAACATCTACACTTCGTGGCTTTGGAAAGACAATGTTAGGTCGTTTCGAAGACTGGTGAGTAGAGAGGGACTGGCGGGGATGTGTGGTGGTGTGGGGCGGGATATGGTGACACACTGCAGTAAAGAAATGCCACATAGCTCTCTGTTGGCTGCTCCTGTTACTGGCCGTTCGTCACCCCTGCGAAAGGAATAATATCTTAGTTAACCTTCACTGCCACAGATCTTTGTTATGTTAAATAAAATCGTCTTGAGATATTAAGAATGAAATGAAAATGTGACCAATTATTCGCTGGGTTAATAATCAAATCAACCAGTCTTCTGTGTCATATTCTACTGCATGTGACTTTGGAGACTTTGTGGACGTATGGCTGTGTGGAAGTGCAGCTATGTGCGTGTGTGTGTGTGTGTGTGTGTGTGTGTGTGTGTGTGTGTGTGTGTGTGTGTGTGTCAGAGGGAGTGAAAAAATTACATTTTCACATACGCAAATGCGTGCGTGCATTAATATTTCCGAACATCACAGAGTCCATTCATTTGTGTGTGTGTGTGTGTGTGTGTGTGTGTGTGTGTGTGTGTGTGTGTGTGTGTGTGTGTGTGTGTGTGTGTGTGTGTGCATCATTCTGCGCGTGTATATATGTGCTCGTATCTGAGTGTGCGTGTATCAGTGCCTGTGTGTATCAGTGCCTGTGTGTATCAGTGCCTGTGTGTATCAGCGCCTATTAGTGCCTGCGAGTATTAGTGTGCGTGCATGCGCTGATCAATGCTTGTATCAGTGTTTGCGTGAATGAATATGTGCGTGCAGTAGTGTGTGCCTGCTCCGTGTGCGCGTGTATAATACGTACATGCCGCAGCGTGTGCGTTCATCGGTGTGTGCGTGCATTGGTGTGTGCGTGCATCAGTGTTTATGTGCTGAGTTTCTACACGTTCAGTGTGTTCGTTTAGTGTGTGTGGTTACCTAATGTGTGCCTGTTAAGTGCGTACGTGCTCACTGTGTGCGTGCTCAGTGTATTAGTTAACTGTGTGTGCGTATTCAGTGTGTGTGTGTTCAATGTGTGCGTGTTCAATGTCTGCGTGTTCAATGTGCGCGTGTTCAGTGTGTGTGTGTGTGAGTGTGTAGTAACGAAAAACGGATGTAGTTTGCTAGCTGTTGTTTGTCAGTCCTATTCTACTTATCCCACCCCCAGGCTGCACGTAGTAAATGAGACCCCGATCTATTGGACG
This sequence comes from Coenobita brevimanus, assembly GCF_032717465.1. Lineage (NCBI taxonomy): Eukaryota > Metazoa > Arthropoda > Malacostraca > Decapoda > Coenobitidae > Coenobita > Coenobita brevimanus. The sequence goes on along the minus strand of NW_027643222.1, from coordinate 106,276 downwards.
TTTCACCCTGGGGCATAAATCTTAACCCTGCTGGAGTGGTGGGCTCAGGTGCCGCGTGACGTCACTAGACCTTGGGGTAGGGCGGGGTAGCGTACTGTAGGGTAGTGTAAGGAAGGGTAGGGTAGGGTAGGGTAGGGTAGTGTAGGGTAGGGTAGGGTAGTGTAGGGTAGGGTAGGGTAGGGTAGGGTAGGGTAGGGTAAGGCAGGGCAGGGCAGGGCAAGGTAGGGCAGGGCAGGGCAAGGTAGGGCAAGGTAGGGCAGGGCAGGGCAGGGTAGTCAGTAAAGGTAGATTAGCTTTGGTCTGGTAGATTTAGGTAAGCTTACAGTTAGATAAATAGATAGATAGACGTGGATGATATTTTGATTATGAACTCTGATACACACAGGTCTTTTGGCCTCTCTCTCTCTCTCTCTCTCTCTCTCCCTTGCCACACGCCTTCATCCCGTAAGGGGTGGCCACAAACAAATCACCTCCATGTCGCCCTGTCCCCGGCCATTTCACTGCCCTCCCCCCAACTTACACCCCACTCTCTCATATGCCTTTCTACTCCACCCCTCCGTCTCATCCTCGGTCTCCCCCTCCCTCTCCCCTCCTCCACCTCACCCACATCACTCTCCTTGTTAATCTCACATCCATTAGGTAAGCATTACCGGTGTGTGTGTGTGTGTGTGTGTGTGTGTGTGTGTGTGTGTGTGTGTGTGTGAAGTGTAGTATGTGTGTTAGACTGTAGTGTGGCAGTGTGAAGTTGCCTATCTATCTATCTATCCATCCATCTATCTATCTGTCTATCTATCTATCTGTCCATCTATCTATCCACCCATCCCTCCATCCATCTATCTATTTATCCATCTACCTATCACTCTATTCATCCATCTATCTATCCATCTATCTAATCTAACAGGCGAAATATTACTTAGCTTTTAACGCAGGGAAGTGATGGCTGACTGGCTTACTGACTGGCTGGCTGACTGGCTTTCCTCATGGCTTGCTGTGGAATTCCTTCAGAGTTCCGTACGTCTATCTGTCGACAAAAAAAAGAAAAAAAAGAAAAAAATCATCATCATCATCATTGTCCGACTCTGGGCAAAGGCTTCAGGGCCTATTCCCAAGTCCCAGTAGTCCTCCTTGGGGCCCAGTAATGCTCCTACATCTCCACATGTCACCACTTCGGCGCTAACACCTACCATCTATATTGAATACATGCTAGGGCTGTCTCATACAACGCTGGTGTACTGGTATTAGCAGGGGTACTTTTATGACATGTCGGTGGGTCTTCTGGTAGATCAGAAAAGTCTGCTTTTTAAGAAATTCAAATCCTTATACTGTTCCTTGCCCCAGCCGGGATTAGAACCTGGGTCCATTAGGATTCCAGACATATCATTTAGGAATATTTGTTGCGAAATGGTCCAAGAACATAACCAAAATCCAAATTTGTACCCAAAAGCTGGCTGTTCAATAAATGTGTAGGCTAATGAAGCCAGTTTGGTGCGCCATGTGATGTCACAAGGGGTGGTGGGCGGAGCTTACCACCCGACGTGTGCAAGAGTCTACCTGTTGGAGTTATTTTACCATGGGAAAGACAGAACAGGAAGACAGAAGAACAGACACAGAAAAAGAATGATACAGCAGACCCTCTCTACACCAGATCAATGTGGGGGGATGGGGGAAGCCCGATCCGATAATCTGGTAAGTCCAATGGCTCCCCCACAAGTTGGATTTCAAGCACATAATGGAAAATCTATCTATCTATCTATTGCCAGACCCCTCAATCCCGTACAGGGTGGCCACAAACAAATCGCCTCCATGTCGCCCTGTCCCCCGCCATTTCACTGCCCTGCTCCCAACTCACCCCCCCCTCTCTCATATATCTCTCCACCCCATCCCTCCATCTCACTCTCGGCCTCCCCCTCCCTCTCCCCCCCTCCACCTCACTCACATACACTCTCCTCGTCAGTCTCTCACCCTCCATCTGCTTTCCTTATGGTAAATAAAATAATGTGATAGAAAATATTAGGGTAATAAACAGAGGTGGATTGGCCTTGTGGAGAAGATGGAGACTGAGACACTAGCTAGGACAGTGTGTGTGTGAGGTGGAGGAGGGCAGAGGGAGGGGCAGACCAAGGATGAGATGCAGGGATGGAGTGGAGAGTTATATGAGAGACTGGGGTGTACGCTGGGGGAAGGGCAGTGAAATGGCAGGGGACAGGGCAACCTGGAGACAGTTTGTTTGTTGGCACCCCTTACGGGATTAAGGTATCTGGCAACAGATAGATGGAAAAAATAATGTCTTATTTGTCTGGCTGTAGATAGGTAGATAGACAGAATAAAATACTGGGCCTTACTTGTAACAAAGGCTTTTTGTATCCTGGCTCCCTCTCTGCACCATCTTCACCTTGTTCTTCAGTTTACTCACCAGACTGCCGCCTTCTTGCATCACCTTAGCCACATCTTTCGTCTCTTTGGTTATCTTTTAGACTTTCTCTTCTGCTTCCTTCATCCTGCAAAATCAATTTTCGTAATCAGTACAACATTGTCATTTACAGTTGTATTCTTGGTGGATTTGGATATTTCTCAACATCACTTTTTGAGCCATTTATTGTGCACATCTCATCTCAGTGTGCTTTTGTATATTACTGATGCCAACACTGTTACTATACAAGCACCATAAATAACAGTACACAATGTTGACGTGTAATATACAAAAAGGGTTGTTATGAGGGAGGGTTGTATATGAGAGAGGGGGTTGTGAGCTGGGGACAGGACAGTGAAATGGCAGGGGACAGGGCGATATGGAGGCGATTTGTTTGTGGCCACCCCTTATGGGATTAAGGCGTCTGGCAATAGATAGATAGATGGATAGATAGGCTGTTAAGGAAGAGCTGCTTCCTGTGCCCCCTACACCATTTAACCCTTTGACCAGACCTGATCCACTGCAGTTTTTATTCATGCTAACACCAAAGCATTTTATAAAACTAAAACAATTACTAGCAGTCACAGGCTTACACAAACTAATTCAAAGTAACTTTCTCTGCAAATGGTCCATCTAAAAGTTATATTTAGGCAAACACTACATGATTTTACTCAGGCTCACACTAGTGCATAATAGATGCTGACATACACTACGTCAAGTAATACAGCATCAGTACAGGTACCTCAGGTAAAAAAAAAAAAAAAACAGCATACATTCAGAAGTGGTATTTCCCTCCTCAGTTAGCTCAAGTGCTATTAGAAGTGTGACAGTCTGCCTCTCACATCCCTACCCCCGACGTTCACACTTTACACTTTCCGCACCCAACTGTCATCCTCCATCCTCTCCACATGCCCAAACCATCTCAATCTACCCCTCATCACCACAACACCAATACACTCCACTCCCAACCTTCCTCTCAACTCTTCAATCATAAACCAGTCCCCCAGGCCTCACACCCAAGGACACACTACACATCCTTTTAATCACTGTCATTTCTGTATATTTGAGCCTACAGATCTCGTCTTCCTTTACTGCCCAGGTCTCACTACCATACAGCATTACACTGCTAACACATGCTGCATACAAAGGTCCCCTAGCATGGATGGAGAGCCCTCTCAATGTCAGGGGAGGCAACAGCTCCCTGAACTTCTTCCAACCACTCCTCACTCTGGCCACAGACCTAGCTCCACTCCCACCTCCAACACATAACATGTCTCCCAAATAAGAAAACTCTTCCTTATACCCAAGAGGAGGAGGAGGAGGAGGAGGAAAAGGAAGAAGGAAATGATGAAAAGAAGGATGAGGATCAGGAGGAAAAGAGAAAGAGGGAGAAGAGCCCGAAGGAGGAGGAAGAAGTGGAGAATGATAAAGAGAAAGAGGAATGGAGAGGAAGACAAGGAAAGGAGAAAGAGGAGGAGAAAAAGGAGGAAAAAAGACGGAAGAGGAGGAGGAGGAGAGGACAGGAGAGGAAAGAAGGGGAGAAGGAGGAGGAGAGGGAGAGGAAATGAGTGTAATAAGGCCGAGCTACACTGCTTAATACATGATAGGCCTACAGTCTTCCCCATACTTTTCAGCATTATAAAAACAATAAGAACAAGGATGACGAGGTTAATACAAAATAAAATGAAGAATAAAGAACAGTTATTAACACTACACCAATATTATCTAACTGTCTATAGCATGACGACTCCATTCCGTCAGAACAAACATACCGCCTCCTTATCGTCCTGTCCCCCGCCATTTCACTGCCCTCCCCCACAGCACACCCCATACACGTAGCCACTGGGGGGGGGAGGGGGGCACTTTGCCCCCCATGGGAATATTTGGGGGAAATGCTGAAAGGGGTTTTTGGCATAGTTCTTGTATGACAATACAATTTTCCTAATTTTACCATCTGTATATTAAACAATATTATCTATTTCCAAAAATTTTATGTGGAAGCAATAATTTCCTTTGAAACTGAAAGCTAAATATAATAAAATCCTTGGGAAAAAAATGACCATTTATAAGTTAACAATTTCCCGTGTCACCGTTGATGACGTGGTTAATATTAGAGCTGTAATGATGTTTTGCACATGAAGCCTGATGAGGTGTAAAAATGGCCTTCCTGTCCCCTCAGCCACATCCTCTCACCCTGCAGCCATATCCTCTCACCCTGCAGCCATATCCTCTCACCCTGCAGCCATATCCTCTCACCCTGCAGCCATATCCTCTCACCCTGTAGCCAGTTGCAAACAAAAACTGCACAATTATTACACACAACTGAAACAAGCAGAATTTTCGAAGACTGCATGAAGCCATTTTGATCACCTCAGACTACTGTACATTATACACGGTAAGGTGTGCCAGGGGCCTCGTTTGAGTGGGGGACAGGGGGACTTGCTTCCCCCCCCCCACTTTTGGGAGCCAGGGGGACAGAGTATCTTTTGTCCCCCCCACTTTTCTAGGTGAGAATTTTCAAGATGAATAGCTTTACGCCGGGTTTTTTTTCCTTAATGGAAAAATCCTTTCAATGCAGCACAGTACAGTTCAGGTGATATGAAAATCATTCCCTGCTGAGAGGGGCAGGTGGCGTGGTCACCTGAGTCAAGGATTAAGACAGTTTAATCCCAGCAGATGTATTTTTACTTAGGTCAGTCTTGACGTATGCACCACCCCTGATGCCTGAGCCAGTGAGAATCAAACTAAAAGAATAAGTTGTGGAAAACAGAATTTCTACTGCCTACCACCACAACAGTAGTGCAAAACAGAATACCAGACTGGGGGTGGCTGCAGCAGCGGGTTTGAATTTATGCATATGTGCTAAGTGGAGAGAGAGAGAGAGAGAGAGAGAGAGAGAGAGAACCGCAAAGGAAAATAGAAAAAAACGATACGAATGTGGGAAAGTGTGTGTGTTCGGGACACTCACGCCAGATCTCGAGTTTTCATTGGCCCATCCATTCCGCTATTTTTCTTCCAGCAGCCAATCAAAATACAGGGTTTATTTCCAAACATAAACAGATAGTATGGACGCCATTGCATCTCGTATGGTACTTGCTGTGCCGATGTGTGGTATAATTCATTATAATTTCATAGGTTATCACGCAAAATAGCTGTAATTCCTTATATGCACAGAGATAAAGATAGCAGGTAAATGATGCACTAAGAGTATAGCGTTGACAGTCATTATTTCAGTACTAAAAGTGCTCAAGAAATCTGTGGTACCAAGAAAAAAAAATATTTTGAGGTAGAACGGAGGGAAGTTAGCATGCAGGTATCGATAATACTACCATCTACGAGAGTACCCTGATGACCAAGGATACTAGTGACATGGAGATGTCTTTGCTAGGGCAACTCCAGTGCCTTCTAATTTATTGCTGGTGTTTCCATTTTCTCTCTAATGAAATAGTAGACCTCTGGTAACATTATGTACTGAGTGTTTTTACATACTTGTCCTCTGAAAGGATTATTAGCTATTAACTTAAAGTAACTTCAAGAAAGCTGTCAATATGTGGGGAAAAGATAGTTTTTCTTTAAGACATTGGAACAAATGCGACAGTAATGATGTCAACTTATTTCTGATGACATAAAGCATCAAATCCAGGAAAATTTGTGGTGACATATTATGGGGAAATATTCCAAGTGTTTGCCCCCCCTGGCAAATTTCCTGGATACGCCACTGGCTCACCCCCCTCTCTCACATACCTCCATCCCATCCTTCCATCTCATCTTAGGCCTCCCCTCCCTCTCCTCCCCCCCTTCACCTCACTCACATACACTCTCCTCGCTTGTCTCTCGCTCTCCATCCTCTCCACATGGCCAAACCACCTCAGTGTATTTTCTCCTAACGCTTTCTATCACGTTCACATTAACACCACAACGCTCCTGCACTTCCTCATTTGTCAGTCTGTCTTTCCTTTTAACTGCACATGCTCCTTTCAGTAATCCTCTCTCCATTCCCCTACCCTCAGCGAAACATATTTCTCATTTGCAATGAGCCTGGTATGGTATGGGTAACAAGACAGCCAAGCACCGCGGAGCTGGGCATCACACGCACACCCCCCCCCGCCCGACATTAGGTGACTGAAGGCGAGGGAGGGGGTAAGCCGGTAAGGTAACCGTTGGTGTGGCAGATGCGATCATGCGAGTGTAGACGGCTTGGCGCCATGGGCTAACCGTCGGATATATACACCCAACCCTAGCAAGAGCGACACTGAGGCTCACTGACTCCGCTCGTTCGTTTTAAGATTTCCCCCACCTATAGTGGAGGCCGGGCCATGCATTAGCCCGGTCTGACTCCGCTGCTGGCATGGGGGTTTTATAGGTAGAGGCAGACTGATGGGCGCCGCATTGGGGGCGGGGCTTGCAACAAGGGAAACTCCCATAAAATAGAGGGGAGCCTTATGTAACTTCGACGAATCTTTATACTGATCATTGTCTTTTCGTTTTTTTCTCTCTCTCTGTCTTGTTCTTGCGTTGCCTCCATGTTAAGCCCCGTACACACTGGGCATCAAGTTGCGCACGTGTTGAAAATCACCATGTCACTGCATCAGCCTCGCGTGATGGTGACAGGCAAGCAGCCTGGAGTCAACCTTGTATGTGCTGCCCTCGCGCGGCGATGACGACTGGCGTTGGCCTTGACAATCTAATGGTGCCACTTGTACAAATTTTGTGGGTAATTCACTGTCAGATTTTGAAAACTGTACAGTACTGAACGTAGGCAAGACCATGGGAGATATTACATACAACTTAGATAACAAAGTAATTAGTAAATCAGAATGCGAGAGAGATCTAGTTATGGTTAGTAAGACCTCAACTTAGGCACCAATGTATTGATGCTAGAAATAAAACAAATAGGCTCCTACGATTAATTTCGAGGAGCAATTTTGCAACTTTATTTAGCTATAAGGCCACATTTAGACTACGCCGTGCAATTTTGGTGTCCGTACTATTGAATGGATATAAAGTCGCTTGAAAACGTACAGAGAATAATGACAAAAATGATACATGATGTTCGGAACCTGCCACATGAAGACAGACTAAAAAGGCTAAATCTGCACCGACTAGGAAGACGCAGCGTAATGGAAGACTTAATTGAGGTGTTTAAGGAAGGAAATAAGTAAAGGAGATATTAGCAAGGTACAGAACTTAAAGTGGGCATACAGGATAGAACTAGAAGTAATGGTTTCAAACTGGAAAAATTCCGTTATAAGAACATAAGAAGAGAGGATAACTGCAGTAGGCCGGTTGGCCCATGCTAGGCAGCTCCTAGAAGAGTAACTGAACTACTAGAATGATATAAGGATAGCAAAGAAATGAAGTGCTATGAAAAGGATGCAAAGCCACTGCACTGTATTTTTCTGCCACTGAACTGTGTGATATAAGCTGCAAAAAGTCAAAAACCCAGGCCAAGTTAAGGCAACAAAAGTATCGTGTGTAGTTCACACTTTAAATCCATAAAGATTTTTGTTCATTCTCAGCATACAGTAATTGTCATAGCTCAGTGGCAGAGGACGACTGTACTAGGGTTCAACATCCCTTCCACAGAACTTCATTATTAGCGCCATGATGATGATCTGTTACAGCTCAACATTCAAGATGGCAAGTCTACGCCTAGATAAAATGACCTGAGTATAGCTGACGCCTAGTGATGTAGTGGGTGAAGGCACTGCGGCAGGATGGGGCCAGTCAGGGCTTAGATCTGAGGCACAGTTGAGGTTTGCTGATTACATTGCCATTCAGGATGCTGGCCAGCCTTCCACTAACCCCACCGTGGCAGGGAATAAATATACTGTATGCGATGTATCTTATGGACATCCAGCTGATTTCAAGTACTGTGTTTTGGTGGCAAAGCTGGGCTGCAATGCTATAAAAAAATATATATATATATATATATGCCTGTCACCCCTTATAACAATACTTAAGACTGAAAATCATTGGGGATCAGCTAAGTTAAACTACTGCTTTCTCAAAACAAAAGGTGTCAGTCAGAAAGGTAGTCCCACAAGAGGTGAGGCGAGGTGTTAATGAGAGGTATTCCCGGGGGTGGGGTGGGGTGGGGTGGGGTGGAGGCAGGTGTGAGGTAAGGTGTGAGGCTGAACCCCATGTGATTATAGTGCTCCAGGCTGTCTATTAATATCTATATTTATTTATCTATCTAGCTATTTTTAAACCTATTTATCTATCTATCTACCTATCCATGTCTACCTATCTGTCTATATATCTATCTGTAGTTCTATAACATTTTCTCCTTCCCTCTCTCCCCCACAATCTCTCCCCACTTCCCTTCCCTAGCTTCCCCCCCACCTCTACCTCCCATTTTGTCTTCCACTCCCTCCACTTCACCTCTCCCCCCCCCTCCCTCTCTATCCCTCCTTCCTTCTCAACTACCCCCTTCCAAACACCCCCAGGGCCTCCCCCCACCCAACACCCCAGGGGAGGAAGACTGCCCCTGAGATTTACCTGATAACCCACGTGTACCTTGCCTACCTCACCTGTTTTACCTGTGTGTGTGTGTGTGTGTGTGTGTGTGTGTGTGTGTGTGTGTGTGTGAAGAAAATGTATGTGTAATTCATCATATGTACACTATTACAATATGCCTGTGTGTAAGCCTTTGTGTGTATACGTGTGCGTCTACAAATATGTGTGAATATCCTAAGCAATAATAATATTCCCTTGTGAGTTGCCTAAATAATATTACTACAACAATATCAACGTTAATTTACAGTAATGGGATTTATGGAGAAACAAACCCGCTACATAAATACATAAAGCGCTACATACATTTACAAATCTAGCTGAAAGACTTAAACGCATTATTATTATTATTGTTATTATTATTATTAAAGTATTTGTTTAGATTTTACTGCTTAATTCTGTTCTCTGTCTGTCTGTCTGTCTGTCTGTCTGTCTGTCTCTCTCTCCCTCTCACACACACACACACACACACACACACACACACAGATGAGGCCCCAGATAAGGTCCACCACTTCACACTCATTGTTTGTTTTTACGTCCACACCAATGACCTCTCTCTCTCTCCCTCCCTCCCTCTCTCTCTCTCTCTCTCTCTCTGTTAACCCAGTATTTCTTTTATCTGTTTCTCTGAATTGGTCATGTTCTCTCTCTCTCTCTCTCTCTCTCTCTCTCTCTCTCTCTCTCTCTCTCTCTCTCTCTCAAAACTTTACAATCTCAACACCTTCAGTCTTTTCACCTCCAAGTAATTTGTCTTCCCTAGGGTCATTTTCGCTTCACCCCCCCTATAAATCTTGCCCTCCTACAGCGTCCCCTTCAGCGTCTCAGGCGGAACAAAGGTTAGGGGAGGCGTAACAAAGGTCAAATGAGGTCTTATCTACGTTTAAACTCCGGGATTAGGACAGTGGGGGTGGTGGTGGTCGGGTCTAAAGTAATAAAGAAATAGATCATCTAAAGTAATAATGAAACTTTATCTAGCATTAGTAAGGCCACATAGATCATCTAAAGTAATACTGAAACTTTATCTAGCATTAGTAAGGCCACATTTAGACTACGCAGTACAATTTTGGTGTCCTTACTATAGAATGGATATTAATTCGTTAGAAAATGTACAGAGAAGAATGACAAAAATGATACATGACGTCCGGAACCTTTCATATGAAGACAGACTGAAAAGACTAAGTCTGCATTCGCTAGAGAGGCGTAGAGTAAGGGGAGATTTAATTGAGGTGTTTAAGTGGATGAAGGGTATAAATAAGGGAGATATCAGCGAGGTACTTAAAGTGACCATACAGGATAGAACTAGAAATAATGGTTTCAGACTAGAAAAATTCCGTTTCAGAAAGGAAATAGGTAGAAATTGGTTTGGTAATAGAGTAGTAGACGAATGGAATAAGCTACCTAGTAAAGTAGTTGCTGCCTCTTCCACTGAGAGTTTCAAGCATAGGCTAGATAAGCATATGACAAATAAGGGGTGGATATAGAAAAAAGATAATCTTATAACCAATACTAATTCATAATTTTTCCTTTTCAGGTTACACTATGATAGTCTCTATTCTCCTTTCACACTCTCCTGTAAAATGTCCACGCCAGTTTTTCTATACGGCGTGGTGTTCTTTCTGACTTTTTCCTGCCGGTGTCGGCTGGAGGGTTTGGAGGGCGGGGGAGAGCCTTCTTCTTTGCTATCCTTATCTCATTCTAGTAGTTCAGTTACTCTTCTAGGAGCTGCCTAGCATGGGCCAACCGGCCTACTGCAGTTATCCTCTCTTCTTATGTTCTTATGTCTGTGTAACATTCCTTTCATTTCTGGGTACTGACCGGGTGGGGGAGGGATTAGGGAGGTGGGGGAGGGATTAGGAGGGTGGGGGGAGGGAAGGAGAGGAGGAGGAAGTGGAGGGAAGGAGGGGTAGTGGAGGGAAGGAGGCAAAATGGAGGGATAGTGAAATGGAAGGGTGTGAGAGAGAAGGGTAGGTGAGAAAGGGAGGTTTGGGAGGAGGTGAAAGGAAGAAAAAGAAAGAAATGGAGAATGGAATAATGAGAGAGAGAGAGAGAGAGAGAGAGAGAGAGAGAGAGAGAGAGAGAGAGAGAGAGAGAGATTATGGAGACGAATGAGAACAGCAAACTAAATTACCGAAGGAAGAAAGGATGGATGAAAGAGGGAGACGAAAAGAAAAGAAAAGAATGAAGAGAAAGGAAGGAAGGAGAAAGTGAAGGAGAGAGAGAGGCCAAGGAGGAGGAGGAGAGAGATTAAGACAACAAGAGGGATTAAGGGAGGGAGAGGGAGGTATGGAGGAGGGAGAGGGGGAGGGAAGAGAGGAGGGAAAAAAAATTAAGAAATAGCCAGAGTATAAACGAAGAAGGAAGAAGTGAGAAACAATGAAGAAAGGTAGATTAATAGACAAATAGTTATACACAGATAGATAGATAGATAGATATATGGACTGACTGAGAGAGAGAGAGAGAGAGAGAGAGAGAGAGAGACGAAAGAACAATCCATCTTATACCAAAAAATCCAAATTGCATCTCTCTCTCTCTCTCTCTCTCTCTCTCTCTCTCTCTCTCTCTCTCTCTCTCTCTCAATACCGCAAAGGAGGAGGTTGAACTGTTTGCTCGACATGTGAGTTTTATTGCGGGTTGAAGGATATTGACGAGTTTGTGTGTGTGTGTGTGTGTGTGTGTGTGTGTGTGTGTGTGTGTGTGTGTGTGTGTGTGTGTGTGTGTGGCTGATCTGATGGATGGTGAAGAGATGGAAGGCTGGATGGTTATGTAAGGACTGATGTATTAGAGAAACCGCAGATGCAGACAGAGATCGAGTTGGTTTATGTCTGTATGTTTATGTATGTATGTATGGATAGATGGAATAGAAAAATATTTACTAGTCAAGTTTCCACCTGATTTTTACCTGTGTGTACGTATGGATGTGTACACGTATTTATATGCATGTCTGTGTGTACATAAGAACATAAGAAGAGTAACTGAACTACTTGAATGAGACAAGGATAGCAAAGAAGAAGGCTCTCCCCCGCCCTCCAAACCCTCCAGCCGAAGCCGGCAGGAAAAAGTCAGAAAGAACACCACGCCGTATAGAAAAACTGGCGAGGACATTTTACAGGAAAGTGTGAAAGGAGAATAGAGACTATCACAGCGTAACCTGAAAAGGAAAAATTATGAACTAGTATTGGTTATAAGATTGTCTTTTTTCTATATCCACCCCTTATTTGTCATATGCTTATCTAGCCTATGCTTGAAACTCTCAATGGAAGAGGCAGCAACTACTTTACTAGGTAGCCTACTCCACTCGTCCACCACTCCATTAGCAAACCAACCTCTACCTATTTCCCCACCGAAACGGAACCTTTCTAGCTTGAAACCACCATTTCCAGTTCCATCCTGTATGCTCACCTCAAGCACCCTGCCGACATCTCCCCTATTTACACCCTTCATCCACTCAAACACCTCAATCAAGTCCCCCCCCACTCCACGCCTCTCCAGCGAATGCAGACCCAGTCTCCTCAGTCCGCCCCCACATGACAGGTTCCGGACGTCATGCATCATTCCTGTCACTCTTCTCCCTCACATTTTCCAACGAATCAACATCCACTCCACAGCAAGGACACCAAAACTGCACTGCGCAGTCCAAATGTGGCCCTACTAATGCTAGTTAAGAACAGGGTAGAGACTGGTTTTGCAATAGAGTAGTAGATGAATGGAATAAGCTACCTAGTAAAGTAGTTGCTGCCTCTTCCATTGAGAGTTTCAAGCATAGGCTAGATGAGCATATGACAAATAAGGGGTGGGTATAGAAAAAAAATCTCATAACCAATACTAATTCATTCTTTTCCCTTCTCAGGTTACACTATGATAGTCTCTATTCTCCTTTCACACTTTCCTATAAACAGTCCACGCCAGTTTTGCTATACGGCGTGGTGTTCTTTCTGACTTTTTCCTGCCGGCTTCGGCTGGAGGGTCTTGGAGGGCGGGGAAGAGCCTTCTTCTTTGCTATCCTTATCTCATTCTAGTAGTTCAGTTACTCTTCTAGGAGCTGCCTAGCATGGGCCAACCGGCCTACTGCAGTTGTCCTCTCTTATGTTAATCTTCGGCACAACTTCCTACCAACAACTCTGAGAGAGAGAGAGAGAGAGAGAGAGAGAGAGAGAGAGAGAGAGAGAGAGAGAGAGAGAGAGAGAGAGAGAGAGAGAGAGAGAGAGATTCTGCACATTTATAGCCTCGTTTTTTGGAGAGGAAGACGAGAATGAAAACTCTCTCTCTCTCTCTCTCTCTCTCTCTCTCTCTCTCTCTCTCTCTCTCTCTCTCTCTCATTATTTCTGTCTTGCCATTCTATCTTTTAGCACAGTGTTTGCCTCCCCCTCTCTCTCTCTCTCTCTCTCTCTCTCTCTCTCTCCTTCATATCATACATCTCCACATGTCTCCACTTTGGCACTAAGACCCACCGTCCATACTGAATACACAAAGGAGTACAAAGGAAAGCAAACAGCAACAGACCTTATCGTCCTTTCGAGGCTGTTTGTTACAGAATAGACTATGACTACGAGATCTAACTCTACATGCTGAAGGGTAAAGATAGTAAAGCAAGAAGGTTCACCCCACCTCCAAACTCTCCAGTTAAAACTGGCAGGAAAAGGTGAGAAAAACCACCAAGTAGCATGGAATAACTGATATGGAAATTTCATAGGAAAGACTGAAAAGGAAAAGTTACATCTATAATACTGTATCAATTTCATCTATAAGGTACCACGCTAGGGCTGTCTCATACAGGACCGGTGCATTGGTATTAGCGGGGGTATTTTACTGTTAGGAAGCTTCCTAACACCTCTTCCTGACCGATTTATTTC